>NC_133389.1:57696642-57999672 GCF_047511655.1 Castor canadensis
TAAATTATCTAGAGTTCTCTTGGCTTTCTGACTTTTAAAAATTGTCTCGTTTCTACTTCCTTTTGTTGCAAATGGAGTATTGTGCTTAAGCCAAGCAGGTGATGTGATGGCTTGAAAGGAATTTTCTTTTTCTTGTTTTTTTTGAACTGCGATCCTCATGATCTCAGCCTTCCATGTAGCTAGGATTACAGGCATGAGCCACCGGTGCCCTGAGAGGTGACATCATTTTACTGGTCTCTCTCTCCACCCTAAAACACCACTGCCTGCACCTTTTCTTTTTCTTGTTATTGTTTTGTTTTTTCATCGAACTCAGTGCCTGGGCTCTACCTGTGAACTACATCCCCCGTCTTCCTGTCTTATTTAGTCTGAGCAGCAGAATACTTTTGGCCATGAATGTCAGAATCTGCCTTTGCAGCTTGACTTTGTCCAATGTGATGGTCCTAAATCCCGAGGAGGGACAGAGCCCTCCAGGTCAGATTGGTCACTCCCATGAATACACAACTGAGCTCCTCTGTCACTTCCCAACCCTCAAACTCCAGCCCCCTGAACCTTTGACTTGAGTCCGGCCTCTCCACTTCTCCTCCCTCCCTACCTCCATGCACTGCTCATTCGTTAAGCCACATTTTCCTGCAAGCTGGAAAACTCACCTGAAAGCCCACCACCTCCTCCAGCAGCCTCCCCTGATTAGGTGAGAATGAAGACACCCCCAAAACATGATCAGCACACTCCCATAAATGAGAACACTCACATACCTTTAAACAAACACAGAGACTCACAAAGAGAAAGTTACACTTCTCTACTTTTGGATTGTTAAATTCCTAGGAGGGTAAGGAGGTCAATTTTATACCAATAACCAATTAATTACTTCAGATAGGTTTTTTTTTTTTTTTTTTTTTTGTGGTAGTGGGGTTTGAACTCAGGGAGGGCTTTGTGTTTGCTAGGCAAGCTATCACTTGAGCCACACCTCCAGACCATTTTGCTCTGGTTACTTTTGGAGATGGAGTCTCATGGAACTATTTGCTCTTGGTTGGCCTCAAATTGCCATCCTCCCAATCTCAGCCTTCCAAGTAACTACGATTATAGATGTGAGCTATCAGTGGTATGTGGCTATGATAATGAGATTTTTTTTAAAACAGTATTGAGGATTACTCAGCAAAACTTTCTAACCATTTTAAACTTTTTTTTTTTTTGTAGGAGGCATTAAGACAGGGTCTATATATAGCTCTGGCTGGCTTTGAGCTAGAAATCCTCCTGCCTCTGCCTCCTGATTGTTGGGACTATAGATCTTTGTCACTATGACTCCCTATACTTTTTTTTTTTTTTTTTCTGTGACTGGGGTTTGAACTTAGAGCCTTGTGCTTGCTAGACAGGTACTATATTACTTGAGTCAGACTTCCTGTACTTTTATTTCATTTTAATTTATTTATTAGGGTTTTTTGGTGCTGGGAATAGAACCTAAGGCCTTTTGCATGCAGGGCAAGCACCCTACCACTGAGCAGTGCCCCCAGCTCCTTTTACTTTCTTTAAATCCCTCTTTCTTTTCCTCACAGCTCCTGACTGCATAGCTAAAGGAAGGGCTGCCCACCAACTGGACAACACTGAAGGTGGTCCTCACAGCATCTTGTGGAGGTGGAACCAGTGCCCAGGGGGAGGGGGCCATAAGACTGGCAAATGCCCTCACCACCTGGCTTTCTCATTAGCAAGCCTGAACAACTGTTCACGCCCAAACACTTCCTGGCACACGTCTGCTATGTGGGGATGAAGGACCAGGGCACTGCTCTAGCAGGCCTTGCTGAAAGAACAGGACACAGCTTCCTGACGGGAAGCTTCTCTCTGAGAAGCACTGGGTCTGCGGCCATTGCACGAGGAAATACAGACAGACACACGTGCTCTCTTAGGGCCACCTTGCCATGGCGGAGGGCCGAGAGACTTGCAGCATAACACGACCAGAACGAGGAGAAGCACAGACGGAATGGCGACGCTGGCAGTCCTAACATGGCGTCAAACACCACCGCCACAGAAGCTTGCTAGCTACGGGCCACACTGTGCAGCTTTTGAAGCAAAAACATGATCCGTTTTGTGGTGGTAAAAACGTACCTTCAACAGCAGAACTCAGTTTTATGACACCTTGAATAAAAACAAAAAGCGGCAGTTACATCCTGGACCCAAATCAACCTTTACCCCATTCTTCACAAAACACACATAAACTTCAGATCTAGATTTTTTCTTACTGGTATTTTGAGAACTTAACTAAACAAATATTATCAAATAAATTCTTTTGTCCTTGGATAGACCTGAAGTGTCTTCCTTTCCTCAATAAAACCATTGGGGGAAATTTTCACTAAATTCTTCATAGTCTGTCTGTGTAACTGCAGCTATATATAAATTATGCTGATTTATAGATCTGTAGAACGTCACACAATAGGACACCAGGTATCAGTACTTCCTGTTCATACTGGGTCTAGAGATCACTTTATGCATGTTGGGGCAGAGTTTATGTTGAAATATGTAAAACGTGGTTAAAAAACATGGTGCAATTTCATAACTTCCTTCTCTGGGCTGATTGAGTTAGAAGCCATTTTCTTGGTTTGATGGGTTCAACTTTTGGCTCCTTGCAGGGGAGACAGTGCACAGGCTACCTGGTTGTGCCAAGTTCATGAAGCAAGTATATAAAATGTTGTCTGACAGTCATGAATCTTTTCAGTGAATTTAAAGGTGAAACACTATACAAAAATAAATTAGATCTGATGAAATAATCTGATTTAACAAGTAATTTTTGTGAGTTATAGCTAGAAATAAAAACGTTCAATTTCTATGCCATTGTCATGGCCACAACCGTTTTTGAGGAAAAATGTCTATAGTGTCATCTGGTTGAAGTTCTGATTCTCTTTCAGATTGGAAGAGTTATCAAACTAAATGAAAACAAAGGTCTTTTCAATACTGCTAAACCAAATTGGTGTCAGCAAAAATATACACTGATCTTAACAGATTATGTCTACAGAGAGACAGACTTGCTTTCCATAATGACTTTGTGAAAAAGCTGCTTTTAAGTTACCTCTTGAACTTATCTTTCTTATCTTTTTTTTGGTGGGATCAGAGTTTGAACTCAGGGCCTCATATTTACTCTCACTGGAATCACTTGGCCAGAACAAAACCTCATCTTTCTTGCAGAACTGTTGAGGTCTGGTTAATATTTAATAAGGGATTTTGCAGAGAAGAAAGTATGCACCTATACATACATATGCTTATTATAAGTTTTACTGATGTAAAGAGCGCGTATCACACAATCCTCAAAAATAATGAAGTGCACAGTATTCTTTATGGCAAGTTCCATATAGCAATTGATACTCAGAGCATGCTTTTGTGAATTTTGGTCAATCTCATCAGTAGCCAGTAATTCAAACCATATAATTGTACAAAAGTCACACATTCATTTGCATCTCAATCTTGTCTTTTTCCAATACATTTATTGTCATTATGTCTTTTATGTAATCTGTTCTTAATATATTCCTTACCTTTGTATAAATTATTTTCATCAAATGAAAATCTCTATCATCTCAATATTGTGCAAATATCACTCATTGTAGGTAGAGCTGGGCATAGGTGTGTAAGAGCCACCTCACAAGCACCACTGTGCTTGTGCAAATGACTTTTTTGCATCTATTGTGAGAATCCTGTGGTTTTTTTTAATTCTTTGTTCTGAAGATGTGGTATATCGTGTCTATTGACTTGCTAACATTTAACCATCCTTGAATCCAAACACTAGATGTAAATAACCTCATGAGTAGGGTAGTAAAAATCAAGAGATTAGGCAGTGAAGAGTTTTAGGAATATATTACCTTTGTTTGCTCTTACGGTGTTGAGGACTGAACACAGCCTCCTTCCCTGATGCAAAATATACAGTCTATCACTGAGCTACACCCTCAGCCCCTACCTTTATTTTAAAAATAATTTATTTAATTATAAGTTTATATAATTTAATTTGTAATGATGAGCTCACAAACCTTCCTAGCAATGTAAGAATGGAAGAACTGGCTCCTGCAAGCTGCTTTGTTTCTTTCCACTCAGACCCTGAGAAGAAAATCTTGAATTTCAGGATGCTTTCTGAGATATTCACAAAATGGTTTGCAATTTGGTTGAACAAGCCAAATGTGAGTAAGCTTAGCATTTACGACTGTTTTGCCAGTAATTTCAAAACCTCTTAAACCTGTCGTATGCAAAAAAAAAAAAAATACACTATGCATACATCACTTTGGAAATAACAGTTATTTTTTTTTCCTTTTTCTTTTATTATTCATATGTGCATACAAGGCTTGGTTCATTTCTCCCCCCTGCCCCCACCCCCTCCCTTACCACCCACTCCGCCCCCTCCCTCACCACCCCCCAATACCCAGCAGAAACTATTTTGCCCTTATTTCTAATTTTGTTGTAGAGAGAGTATAAGCAATAATAGGAAGGAACAAGGGTTTTTGCTGGTTGAGATAAGGATAGCTATACAGGGCATTGACTCACATTGATTTCCTGTGCGTGGGTATTACCTTCTAGGTTAATTCTTTTGAACTAACCTTTTCTCTAGTACCTGTTCCCCTTTTCCTATTGGCCTCAGTTGCTTTTAAGGTATCTGCTTTAGTTTCTCTGCATTGAGGGCAACAAATGCTAGCTAATTTTTTAGGTGTCTTACCTATCCTCACCCCTCCCTTGTGTGCTCTCGCTTTTATCATGTGCTCATAGTCCAATCCCCTTGTTGTGTTTACCCTTGATCTAATGTCCACATATGAGGGAGAACATACGATTTTTGGTCTTTTGGGCCAGGCTAACCTCACTCAGAATGATGTTCTCCAATTCCATCCATGGAAATAACAGTTATTGACAGTCAACTAAGAACACAACCTGAATGGATTCAACTTCTTTTGTGATTAGGCAACTAAACCAAGAGGCAAGTCAAGTATGAGCAACAAACATATTAAGGAATGGTCCATCACATATTCAGTCAGTAGAACCTTCATATAGGTTAGAATATTAATTTTTCTCATTGTATTCATTTTTGCATATAACTATGGTGTCAGCAAATGTCACTCCAATGAAAAGAAAACAATGTGTTCTAATTATTGTATAGAAACAGACTATACAAGGACATCTAAGCAATTTTCTTTTTTTTTTGGTGGTACGGGGGATTGATCACACTTGCTAGGTAGGTGCTCTACCACTTTAGTCACTCCACCAGTCCTTTAAGTAAATTCTTGTAAGAGATGGTAGTTCAGGAGAGCCCAATAATGCATTAGGGAAAAAAGGGTAAGTTAAGTTACAAACAATAGTCTGATTTTAGGACTCTAATTATAAACTTTATTTTAATAAAAGCATTACTAATTTCGTAAGTGTCTTATTTTTAAACCCCAAATCAAACTTTTCTCTATTATAGGGCAGGCCTTTATGTTGCAAAGTACTATGTTATAGTGAAAAATCTAAAATTAGCTAATTCTAGTTATAAGACTAATATTAACATTATACACGATTATAGAATGACAGGAAAAGATACAATTTACTTGAAAATATGAAAAAAATTAAACTATTTAAGAAGTGATTGATGTGGGTGTTTAAAAGTTACACACAGTATTATTGGCCTGCAGTACACATGACAGACATTGTCTGGTGAGTGGGTGACATTGACATTCCCTGGAATTCAGGGTAAGCCATAATATGTGCATATGAGTATATACACAATGGACTTACCAACCCCCACCCAAGTGCATGGAATTCTCCACAGTCTGTAAAGTGTTTGAAAAGAAAAAAGAGAGAAAAGGAAAAACCTCCACTAGATTTCTCTGAACTTGATATCTTCCATGTCGAAAGCCTGCTAACCTTGTGATTTTCATACACTGTGGCCATTTTCTTCCTGCAAGTCAGAGACAATCATAGCCGGGGCATTTTCTGCATCTGTCCACATGTTCCAAAATTATTCTTCTTTCTTTCCTACTGTTTTCACCTATTCCTCCTTCCCTTCTTCCCTCTCTCCCTTTCTTCCTTTCTTTTTCTTTCTTTTATGCTGGGTATTGAACTCAGGGCTTCCCACATGCTAAGCAAACTCTATCACTGAGCTCTGCCCCCAAACTGTAATGATTAATTTCAATGGATTTAAAAGTATAGGAGAAATGCAATAAGACAGACTCAAAAAGACAAAGATCACATGTTTTCCCACATATGTAAAATGTAGACCTTAAAAAAAATGACATGAATGTAAAAGGTAGACTGTTCAGGGGTGGAGGTGGGGCAGGGACCAGTGAGAGGGAGGAGGGAGAAAGGAGAGGGTGATGGGGGAGTGAATATTATCAAAGTATATATATATATACATATATATATATATATGAAAATAGAATAATGAAACTCATTAAAATTAAAAAAGGGAGGGAAGAGAAAAGGGAACAAGAAAGGAATTAATAGAGGGGGTAAATTTGATCAAAATGAATTATATGCATGTATGGAAATAGTACAATAAAATCCCTTTGTACAATTAATATATGCTAACAATAAATAAAAACAAATACACATCTACCTATCTATCTATGGAGAGAGAAAATATGATTCTAATAGTGGATCTGTCTGAGGGGACTACAGGAAGACAAGAGAGGAAAAAAGAATGATAGAGTGAATAATAGTGACATGCATTTCATCTGGGTTGAAGACAGTATGATGAAATGCACTGAAAGCTGTTGAATAATAGGAGAACAGGGTGACAGAGAAAGAGTAAGTAACAGAGGGGGTTAATCTGATTAAAGTATATACATGTCTGAAATACCAAGGTGAAACTCTCTTGAACAATCAATATACACTTTAAAAAAAAAATGAAGGACAGGAAGGTAAAACAGGTCCTGTTACGGGTGAAGTACCACTGGGAGAGGGAGGGTAAATGGAGAGGTGAAGGAGGGTAAATATGGTTGATGTACTTTGAACAATAAAACCTATTGAAATTGTTCTAAGAACCAAGGAGGGGGAATGAGGGAGAATGATGGAGGGGGTGAATCTAATTTAAAGATACTTTGCAACCACATATATAAATGTCACAACGAAACCCTCCTGTACAACTAATACATGCTACTAAAAAAGTAAAACAAATGTAAGCAAAAAAACCCAATAAATAAATAAATAAAAGAAAATGCTCTTACTGGGCATTAGAACAAGCAAGGTACTCCATAAATTCAATATAATTGAGAAAAAAACTAAAAGCTTAGGAGACAAGGTCTGGTTAAAAGTACCTATCACAAGGGCTCACTAGGACTCTTGAGTGACAATCTCATTGTTGATGAGATATGGAGATTTCCAACCCTGGCTGACAAGGCCTACATGAGATACTCCCACCCATTTCTCTACTTCCTCTGTTCCATCTCACTTTTCCTTATTCAAGATGCTTTAGTCGCATGGTGTCTTCTCTGTGCTTTAATGCTTTGCAGTGCTAGTTCTAGTTCCTTTCTGCCACCAGCTAATCTCTGGTTGCTCCCTCTGGCCTAAATGTTCTCATCTAATGTGCAGAATCTTCCTATGGCTAACTCTTCCTCGTCATTCAGATTTTACTTCCATGCCACTTCCTCAGAGAGTCCTTGTGATGACTGTATGTTGAGAAGCCCCACAATTTACTGAGTATCCCACGACTCTCTTATTCTTTTATTCTTTTAACGACAGTTACTACTCTTTGAAGCTATCTCATTGACTCATCATGTGGGTCCTTGTTTCCATCCGTCTTCCTCATTAGAATCCAAGCAGAGTGAGAACAGACAGCTGTCTGTCTTGTTTGCTCCTGTAACTTGCTTCCCAGAACAGTTCTTGGCATACAGTGCACACTCAGTAAATATTTATTGAATGAACAAGTGGTTCATGCATGTATCACCAGGGAGGATCTTATCAATCCCAACAAATGTGCTGCAAAGATGTTATTTTAATCATGTATATTATTAAGCGGAATTCTTGGTTTTCATTATATTGTCCATTGTCTATTTCTGCTCAGAGAATGGTCTTTCTGGAGGTTCATAAAGATTGGTACGATACATGTAAGTTATAGTAGATAGTTAGATGTTTCAGGATTGTAATGTTAGCAAATACTCCAAGAAATTTTATTGGCTATTTGGAATTGACAATTACCCTAAATGGATGCCAAGAAATATTAGCTAATCAATTTTTTTTTTTTTTTTTGTGAGACTGGGGTTTGAACTCAGGCCTTCACATTTGCAAAGCAGGTGCTCTATTGCTTGAGACACACCTCCAGTTGCTAACTAGTTTTATGTAAAAAATATCTTTAGAATCTCTAGTTCTGTCTTTACTGTCATCCCCCTAGGCCAAATCATTACAGCAATGTTTTCAGGAATCAGTGTGGTAAGGTTCAAATAGAAAAAGAACTCAAAAAAAAAAAAAAACCATTCAGGACTCCTGAGCACTGAGACTACCATGCTTGGCTGGGAACCAACCATTTTAATATCCTTCTATTCATTCTTGTACTGCAGCTGGGGGGACTTTTCCAAAGGTAAATGTAATATTCCTTACCCCTTAAGATTCTTAATTTTTTTTTTTCTCCTGGTGGTACTGGGCATTGAACTCAGGGCCTCACACTTGCTAGGCAGGTGCTCCACCACTTGAGCCGTGTCCCCTGGCCTTTTGCTTTAGTTTGTTTTTCAGATAGGGTCTCCTGCTTTTACCTGGTCAGCCTCAGACTGTTATCCTCCTGTTGCTATCTCCTGAGTAGTTGGGATTACCACTACCACAGATGGTTTAAGTGATTTTTCATTATTCTTAAGATAAAGGAAAAAAAAAGCCCTTAAATATTAAATAATATTAAATTATTTTATTCTGCCATTAAATAATAGAATAAAAACAGCGATAAATTCTTCCACACTCTTCCCATAGAGAGGTGGAGACTATGTTCCTTCTCTTTGAACCTGGGCAAGCTCTGTGATGCTTTGAGTATCAAATCATGTTCCCATTCTGTGCCCAGACTTTGTGAAACATGCAGCCTCCTCTTCCTGTCTGTGAGACAGGGTAAGAAGTGTTGAGACTGCTCTGATGGACACGGCCTGTGTGGACACTCTCACGAACACCAGCTGAGCCAAGGCTTCAAGGGGCACCCAGAGCAGAAGCCTTAAGACCATGAGGAGACCGTTGGTGAAGTCTGTGAGGATGAGAACAAAGTTGTCATGGAGGCTGGACAGAAGGCAATCTTCATGTAGTGGCAGGAAGTTTGGGAATATTGTCACTGTAGTAACATGGCAAATGAAAATATACTTAATAAACTCATGAATATCTATCTATCTAAGCCCAGTACCTTGGGTGTGCTAGGCAAACACTCTCCCACTGAGCTACACCCCCCAGCCCAAACTCATGGATTTTACCAAGATTTCCAAGCAGAATGCCTATAATGCCCTCCCCACTCCCCATTTTTAAAGCTCCATATGATAAATTGCAGGTAGAGCAAGATGAGTCAAAACATAATGAAAATAAAAATCGAGTAAAAGCATAAAAACAAAATAAAACAAAAAATGGCCTTCTATTTCCAGGCGATGGCTGTTAAGGCCCCTTTTTATGACATCAGAAATATGTAAGCATATGCCTCATGGAGTTTTTAAAACTGTCCAAAAAGCATCTGAGAATTCTAGAGGTGTTATCCCAAAGCACACCAACTCTAGGTTCCAGCCAAAGAAGGGCCTGACTTGAAGGGAATTGTACATGCGTGTTCTGTTCAACAGAGTGAAACTAAGTAAGACTCAGAGGAAGCCCACAAAGATTGTAAGAGAAGTGTACTGGTGGCGCATCTTCAGCTTGAACAATGCAAACAAATGTTGTTCAAAGAACTGATCTTTATGGTTCTCGACTTTTATAAGCAGGAAATAGGTTGAGATCATTCAGCTATTTCTTATGGAGAATGGGCCACAAAGAAGGTACAGCAAGAGTCTGGAGAGTAGATCCAAGAGCTGCAAAGAATTAGTCCAGTAGACAGGAATGGATCCCCCAGTCAAGGAACTCACAACATGTGGATTTCAGAATTTCTAAGGACCAGTGATTTTTTTTTCCCTTTTTTTTTTTGATGGGACTTGGGTTTGAACTGGGTGCTCCACACTTGCAAAGCAGGCACTCTACACCAGTCCAAGAACTATTTGCCTGGGCTGGCTTTGAACTGCATTTCTCCCAATCTCACCTTTCCAAATAGCTAGAATTACAGGTGTGAGCCACCAGCGTCTGGTGGGACCAGTGATTCTATGTGTCTTCTGCTCCTCTACTCTTAAAGTGTCTGTGGTGGTTTGGATATGAAATGTCCCCTAAAGGTCATGTGTTGAAGGCATGATCACCAATGCAGTGAGAGGCTTTTGGGGAAATGATGGGATCATTGAGGGCTTTGACCTAATGAATGGGTTAATCCAGTCATGGATTCATAATCCAGTTAGCTATGGAAATTATGGAGGGTGGGATCTAGTTGGAGGAAATGATTATTGGAGTTATTCCTTTGGAGGGTATGTCTTGTCTCTGCCCTCTTCCTCTGTTTGTCTCTCTGCTTCCTGGTCCCTGTGAGGGGAGCAGCTTTGCTTCACCACACATCTCCTGCTATGATGTTCTGTCTTACCACAAGCCCACAGCAATGGAGTCAGCTGACTATGGAATTAAACATCTTAAACTCTGAGCCAAAATAAATTCTACTAACACAATGTTCAATGCACCATCCCTTCCCTGTGTCATCATCTATGTCGGATACATAAAGGACAGATACCTTTCCTTTATTGTTTACAGGTCTTAACATTGATGGAAATTATACCAGACAACTTTATCTAAAAAGCTCCATCAGCACCTGAAGCTTATTCAGATGGCAAGAACTTGGATCTCAAACTTGATTTTGGGATGAGATTTTTGAGATCTTTGTAAGGTGTGTGTGTGTATGTGTGTTTTGTATTATAGAAGATGTAAATAATTTGGTTCCAAAGAATGAACTGTATCTGAATCTTTCCATTGAGAGGTAGCATCTCTATTATTTTTCCTTCTTTGACTATGATTCCTTTGACCAATAGAATAGGGTAGAAATGATATCTGCCAGTATTTGGACCCAGACCTTAAGACTTCCTGTGTCTTGGAACATTCTCTCTGGGTGTCCAGAGCTGATATGTAGAAGTTACTAGCCATGAGGTTGGAGGTGCCACTTAAAGGTGCTCTAGTCAATTGTGACAGCTGAACCCACACTCCTAGTCATCAAAACCAAGGTGCCAGGCATATGAATAATGCCAGTTTGGACCCCCAAATCAGCCAGCTGTGATGATTAGCTTGCTTGTCAACTTGACTGGGCCATGTGGTACTCAGACATTTGGTCAATTATTTTGGGTATGTCTGTAAAGGTGTTTCTGGATGAGATTAATATTTGAATCAGTAGATTGAGCAGAGCAGACTGCCCTCCCTAATGTAGGTGGGTCTCATCCAAATTACTGATGGCCTTAGTAAGAACAAAAGAGTGAAGTATGGGAGAATTTTCTTTCTCTGCTGCGACATTGGTCTTTTCTTGCCTTTAGACTTGAACTTGAGTTGGAACTTACACCATTGGTCTTCTTGTTTTCAGGAACTATACCACTTGTTCTCCTGGGTCTCTAGCTTGCTTGTTGACTACACATCTTGGGGCTTCTCTGCCTCCTTAATCAACAAGTCAGTTCATATACATATACATACATATTCTATGTCTCTGGAAAACCCTGACGAATAACTTAGTTTCCAGTTAACTATGGAATTTAAGAGTCACCGAGCTGAACCTTGCTTAAATTCCACTTTCTATTACTGTGACAAAATACCTGAGAAAAACCAACTTAAAAGGAGGAAGGATCTATTCTGGCTTGCAGTTTCAGAGGTTTCAGTCCATAATTGCTTGGCTACATTGCTTTGGGCCTGTGGTGGGAAGCATTTGGTAGAGGAGGAAGACTGTTCATCTCAAGGCATTTGGGAAGCAAGAGAGAGAGAGAGGAAGGGCCTGGAGTCCCAGCACTCCCTTTGAGAGCACACCCCCAGTGGCCTCACTTCCCTTCTATGGGTTCAACCACCTTGCAGGAGTGGAAAAGGTGTTGTTTTTAAGATGGGGTAATATGGTGTTAGTAACAGATAACTGAAATAGTTCGTTGTGCCTACATTTTCTGACCTCACACATTCATGTTCCCTTAGCTTTCAGTGCTTCAGGGACACCACCTTTTCAGTTCTCTGACTATGAAGACATGCCTCCTCTCACCCTTCTTCACTGATCCTTTAGGTCTTAGCTGATTAGGATTTTCTCAGGGAAGTTCTCCAGATTAGTTCCTTCAATACAATAGATTCTCTCAAAAGAACTGTGTTGCTTTCCCTCAGAGCAGTTATCTCTGTGATTATTTGATTCATGTGAGTCTCCACCTCTTAGATTGTAAACTCCCTGAGAACAGAGAGCAAGGCTTTCTTTGATCATGGCTAAATTCCTGAGTTCAGCAAGTGTCTGGACATAGTAAGTGAATAAATATTTGTTAAATGGGTGAATGAAAAATATTTGATGCAGCTGATAAAGACGCCCTACTCCACTATTCTCCCTGCTCACATGCTGTGAAAACTTGGATTCCCAGCCATTGGAACAAGGGGAAGACAGTGTGAGCTACTAATTGGCCCCTACTCCTACTTTGCTGGGGCCTGCAAGGACAGTGGAGTCCAGCTGAAGGGGCTGAAGTCCCTTTTTGTAATGGGTTGGGGAAGCTGAAGCACAGGGAGCCCCTGGGGATGTGTAGGCACAGGAATGCACAGAGCAAAAAGCAATTGGTGCTTGTTCTCATTTACAGCTTTGGTGGAAATCATGGCGTTTTCCTCAGAGTCAAAAGAAAAGTGTGGGCGTTCAAATTGTTTAAAGTATTTTTACACTTAAGTTTTGAAATCATTTATTACTAGGTCTTGAGCTGTTTTCTGCCCTGTATCTCTGAGAACCAAGGAAATCTCCACAAATTGCTTTTTTAACACTTAATCTGCAGTCCCCTTGGATATGGAAAATAGATGCTCCATTAGAAGTAGGGTTCCTGAAGTTATTTTCTTTCCCTACCCCTTTTCCTGCCCTTCTCGCTCTCTTTTATTTTCCCCCCAGTGTTAAGGTTTGAACGCAGGGCCTATAGTTCTAGGCAAGCATTCTACCACTGAGCCACACTTCCAAACGGCTCCTTGTGCATTTCAAAGAGTGGGATTAGTAGGACTCCAACTGAAGAAAGGATTTCCATTTACCATGATATTCTTTCTCTTTTAAGAAGAAAACATCCACCGTGGCTGCGATAACCTGTGAACAGACATTTTCCACCTCACTTTAGGCCCTTGGCAGGCTCTGAGACAAGCCTCTTTCCATGTCTGATTTGTCCTCCCTCCCAAGTGCACAATACTGCTCTTGTCCCCTCTGAACGTGTAACAAACGACAGAGCCGGGCAGGAGGCAGATGTAGGCGCACCTTTGATCTCTCATCCTTGGGGGTTATAGGAGGTCAGACACCTGGCGGCTGTGGCTGCGAACTGGAAACAAAACGCAGGCGGGGACTGGAATTACCTTAAGTGGAACCGCAGCGCCGCCCGCAAGGGCAGCTGGAGGCGCAGAACGGACACCGCGGGCAGATCATGGCTGCGCAAAGGACGCGAGAGGGGGAAGAGTCGGGCTAGCTAGGGGCGGTTAAGAACAGCCATTTCCTAGGAAGAGGCCAGGAAAGATCAGGAAGCTGGCTTAAGCTAAAAAAAAAAAAAAAAAATCAAAAGTAAATCGTTTGCAAACGAGACTACAAAAATTCCAGTTGCGCACAAATACTGAAAGCAATTTTGTGGCCATTCAGAAAGCTTTCAAAGAAAGAATCTTTAAACATTTCTATTTCCTTTACGAAACTTTTTTTTTTTTAATTAAAGATTTCACCCTTGCACCAGGATGCTGTGAATATTCCTAAATTGCCCGCGATTCTTCGGTGAACCCTTATCGCCCCCTGGCGTCTGAATGTGGTTGTTAAGCTATCACCCCAAAACTCCAAGACCACCAAACAAGAGCGCCAAGAGTCCCGGCTCTCACGTGGAGAAACCTGTCTGACAGAACAGTATCAGATAATACAGTTTTAAATCTCAAACCCAGACCTGATTGGAAGGACATAGAATTTTGAAGTGTCCTTCCTAAAAAAAAAAAAAAAAAGTCCTTCCTTCTGCACCCTGAGCAGAATTGCCTGAGATGTTCAAGTAGTTCTGAAAAGAAACTGGTCAGATTGGTCAGATTTTAATCGGCTAGTTTTTAAGACAGCAGTGGTGACCTGAGTGGCTACTGCACACTTATCCGTTTTTCAGAACCAACTCAAATGCCCTCCGGGTTGAAACACCTTTGTCTCCTTAGCAATTGGTTGCATCCTGGGTAATAAGGCCTTACTTTTGTGCTTAATCTCTCTGATGGAAATGGGAGAGTGAGAATTGTTCTGATTTGTTTTTGTAGCCAACTGACCAGGTACTGACTGGCATATATAGTATGTGTCCATTAAAAACCGGCGCGTGCTGGTCTTATATAGCAATGCTGTTAACAATAGGATCAGATCCACTTCCGGATCAATAGAACATAGAAACAGGGCTTGAGGCTGGAGAGTAGGCTCCTTGGACTGGACTCAGAGGGATTTAGAACCTCTGAAACTGTTGCAGCCATCTAAGATCAGTTTTGTTTTTTTTTTTTGGAAACAGCTGGAATAACTTAAAACTAGAAAATGTGTAGGTGTAGCAGTGGGGAAGCTATTTAGTTTTAGCTTCCATTTCTTCATGAAATGATCTCTGATGAGATCACGAGTATATTCATTACCATCAGTGAGATTACAGATTTCTTTTGGGCAGATATTTCTGTGAGTCACTGTAAAGTTTCCTTGATGATGTTATTGAACACACTGTGTCACACACACTGGGGCCCCGAATTTTGAGCTGAATAACAATAAACATGAAGCACTGGGGTGGGAGGAGTGGCTCAAGCAGTAGAGCACCTGCCTGGCAAGCCCAAAGCCCTGAGTTCAACCACTAGCACTGCCAAAAAAAAAAGAGGAAAGAAGAAACACTGGGGTCTGGGGCAGGGTCCTGAAGAACAGAAACTGTGGCACTGTGGCTTAAGGGCTAAACTCAGCAATGTATCATGAGTACAGTGTTACTCTGTGTTGATATCATCTCAGTGTGGAAAAAACAATTCCACCAGCACAGTCGATCACATTATGATGGATCAGGAGGTTGCTATTACTAACTAGCAAGATTTACTTTACAAATGAGAGCACGGTCACATCTTGTGGTGCTGGGGATGGAACCCAAGGCCTCATGCATACCAGGCTACCCCAGCCTGCATTAATACTAATGATAAAAGCTTCTTAAAAGCCATTTGCTATGTTTTTCTTGTTTATTATTGTTATTATTATATTATTTGGCAGAAGTGGGGTTTGAACTCAGGGCTTTGTGCTTGGTGCTATACTACTTGAGCCACACTTCCAGCCCTTTTTGCTCTGGTTATTTTTGAGATAGGGTCTTGCTTTTTTGTTCACAATCCTCCTATTTTACACTTCCTGCCATAGCTGAGTTGACAGGCCCATGCCACCACACCCAGCTATTGGTTGAGATGGGGTCTTGTGAACCTTTTTGTCCAGGATGACTTTGCTTTTTTTTTTTTTTTTCATTTTTCTTTTATTATTCATATGTGTATACAAGGCTTGGTTCATTTCTCCCCCTCCTGCCCCCACTCCAGGATGACTTTGAATCAAGATACTCCCAAATTCAGCCTCCCAAGTAGCTAAGATTACAGGCTGGGGCCACCATGTTTGGCTGTTATGCTTCTATTTCATTAAAATAATTTTCAAAAAGGAAGGTTGGCATAGTAGAGGCATAATTCATGGCTGTTAAGAACCTGAATTTCAAATGGAATAAGTAGGGCTGGTGGAGTGGCTCAAGTAGTACAGCACCTGCTTAGCAAGGGTGAGGTCCTGAGCTCAAGACCCAGTACTGCCAAGAGAAAAAAAATGGAATAAGTGGGTGGGCCACTAATCAATCATCAAGGTCAAGTGGATAGGCCACTTGACCTTTCTGTGTCTCAGTTTCCTCAACTGTCAAACGGGGAGAATACTAGTAACATATAACTTCTGGGGTATAGTTCATGCTTGATGCTTTCTGAACACTGGTGAATGAGGGAAACACATAGTTTTTTTTTTTCTCTTGCTGATTTGTTTTTCATAAGTTTAATTTGCCCCTTCCCCCACTCCCAGCACTGAACCCAAGCGGATACAGGAGAAGCTTTTCCTCCCTGACACTTTCCTCCGTGCCTTTGGCCACCTTTTGAACTTCACTATGCTAAATTTTTGCTGGGGTCCTTGGAACCAGTTTGGCACCTTGCACCAGGATATCCTCAGTTCAAGCAGCTGTGACAAACAAGGTCACCAGAAATCAGAATGTTCCATGCCATTATCCATGCGTTAATGTTTGTAGAACGTCTTTGAATACTCACTACTGTATAATCTCAGTTTTTAAGACAACATAGACTAGATTTAGGGTTCCAAATCTTCTGTTTTCTTGTTTTGTGCTACATCTTTAAATTTTTTCATATATGTTGATGAGAAAAATGCACACTGTTTAAAAAGGTAATTTTATTAATTTTTCTTAGTGTATATTAATTGTATAAATTAGATATTATTGTGATAATTCCATAGATGTGTACAATGTACTTTGATCTATTACACTGTCTCACCTTCCATCCCGCTTCTCCCCTTTCAAATAGTGTTTAGAGGGTTTTATCATGCTATGTTTGCTTGTTTATTTGTTTGAGACAGTGTCTCTATATGTAGCCCAGGTTGGCCTGGAACTCATGATTCTTCTGCCTCAGCCTCCTGAGTTCTGATTTAAAATTTTTTATTGTTAGAATAAGATGATTAAAGTGAGACCATTTAACAATCACCCGTCTTTTGAAGTGTAAGTGGTAATGAATTTGCAACATGTGCAAGGCATATTCAGACTTATACAAAGATGGAACAGGTGGATGACTAGAGCGAAAAATGGTCCAATATTCACTAACAATGGTGCAAAATTATTCAGCCCATGGGAGCCTGGAAGTAGCTATTCTTTCTTAAGAGGGGAATACTAGAAAATTGGGCCCTCTGATACAGTCTCAAAAGCTGTACAAGCATCAGTGAGAGCTATGTGGCTGGCAGAGCACACCCTGCCTTCCTGGGAACTCCCCTGCATTCCAGGCAAAACAGGCTGCTGAGAACTTCCTGGACAGCTGTGAATCCCATTTATTTCCCCAATTCCTTTTTGGTAGTTGTCAGCTAAATCTTTACATGGGTGCAGTATCTACCCTGCAGAAATAAATTCATCTTAGAGGTTTTCATTTTCATTTGGCCAACGGATTGCAGAACAGTGATTGTCATTTTCTAAACCTAAAATGAAAATGCAAGAGTTTGAAGTGTGATCAAGCATAATGTCTAGAATGTTTCTGGGACATTTCTGGGTAATTTCTATTTCAATGTCTCTAATTGTAAATCACAATTCTGATTATATATGTTTATATGAAGCAGATTTTGAAATTAATATTTGACAACTGTCATGTAAGAAAAATGTACTTTATTATACAGTTCTTAAATCCTCTAACATTACCTTTCCTTGATCCTGAGTGCACCAGGATCAAGGTCAATGTGTCAATTTCATTTTTGTTTGCCTGAATAAGAACATGTGGAAAAAAGTAGCTGCTTGACTCTTGGTTGGATCTGTTTAATAGCCATTGCTGTTTGCAAAACTTTAAGATCCGTAAAGTGGTAGATGACTTTCTGGTTTACCTGGTCCCCTCCCATTCTCCCTGCCAGCCTCTATGTTCCTGCTACTCTAGCCCTCTAAGTTCCTTCTCTGTTCGTTCTCATTCCTGCCTGTGACTTTGCCTTTGTTGCTCCCCTCACCTGGAGCTCAAGGATGACTTCCTAAAGGAAGAGATAATTTATTCTCCCTGCCCACACAGTTCTGCTGGGGATCACAATACCCTTTAGCTCTCTCTTCACAGCACAGTAACAAGGTAAACAGGATGTGCGTGAGCATTACATAAAAAGTCTCCAGTTACCTGCTCTTTGAAGCCAGGGCAGAGATAATTTCATCAGGTTTTGTTCTATTTACACACACGTATACAAAGTACACTGACCATATTCACCCGTATTTACCCTCCTTCAACCCCTCCACTTATCAGGGAGGGAATTCTCAGTTTACCTGACTCTTAAATTGGCAATTCATATTTTCCTGCCTCATGACTGTACTTGAGCAGAAATAATCACCATGCCATAGAGAATGAGAGAGAGCCAGTTATTTTCATAAAGGTAGAAAACAGATTTTTTTTTTTCAATATTGGTGATGGAAACCAAGACCTCACAAGTGCTAGGCAAGCATTCTATCACAGAGCCACATTCCCAGCCTGAGAAAACAGATTTTGAACTTTCTTTTTAAATGTATTTTCTCCCTCAAATACTCCTGCCCAATGGATGAGAGTATAATCTGTAATAGAAGCTAAACAAGTACAGTCTTAAGAAATTCCTTTTATAGAATCTATTTTAAGGAACTGATCATAGATGCTTTTACTTTCTTCTCATATAGTCTGTTCCCAGTGGAGCCACAAGAATAATCCTTTAGAAACCAAGATCATGTAACCTCTTTGCTGAAAACTACAAATGGCTTCTATTTCACTTAGAGTAGAAGTCAGATCCTCTCTATTGCCAACAAAGTCTTGCATAATTTATATTCTTCATGAATTTTCTGAGTGTTTTTCTTCAGAATTTTCTACAGTGAAAAACATAAGCATTATTAAAAAGAGAACAGTGACATTGAGAAAGGCATGTGAGAAGGTCAATATTCCGCTTCTTTATCATTGAAAGTAAGTTATGAAGAGTCTGTATTTTTCCAGAAAAATTATTTTAAGTTGGAGGAAACATAATCGTTACTAGTTTTTTTTTTAATTTTTATTTTATTCACATGTGCATACAATGTTTGGGTCATTCCCCACTCCCCCACTCCCTCCCTTACCCTTGCTACCAGGCAGAAACTATTCTGCCCTTATCTCTAATTTTGTTGTAGAGAGAGTATAAGCAATAATAGGAAGGAACAAGGGTTTTTGCTAGTTGAGATAAGGATAGCTACACAGGGAGTTGACTCGCATTGATTTCCTGTGCATGTGTGTTACCTTCTAAATTAATTCTTCTCGAACTAACCTTTTCTCTAGTTCCTGGTCCCCTTCTCCTATTGGCCTCAGTTGCTTTAAAGTATCTGCTTTAGTTTCTCTGCATTGAGGGCAACAAATGCTATCTAGTTTCATTCAATTGCTGATCACACACATGTGAGTGCATACACACACACACACACACTGCTTGGTGACTTTGATGTCTACGTTTCTCTTCCTTAAAAGCTAATGAGAAACAGATAATACCAGGGAGTGTTTAAGACTTTTAGAGACCACTCACTACTAGGTACTGGCTCATAATTTGTTTTCCTTTTGAAGTCATTGTGCTCTCCCTCATTTTCTTGGCTCAATTTCAAATGTGGCAAGGACACCTCCCACCTCAGGGGCTGACTTAACTAGAGGATGGGAAGCACCAGACCTTTCTCTCTCATTTCTCCTCCCTTACCACCTCCCCTGATGGATTCTAATGCCTATTCTTTTCTTTCTGTCTCCAGTGCCACAGGTGGGACAGGTCCTTATCTCTGCTTGCCTCCTAAGTTAAAATTTTCTCCCATCCAAGTACTAACCAGGCCCGACCCTGCTTAGCTTCTGAGATCAGATGAGACAGGTGCGTTCAACCCGAGTTAAAATTTTCTATATTTTTGTTGCAATTAGTCACTTGTGCATTCTACCAGAACGTTGCTCCCATTGGTTACCTCAAACGGTTGCTTTTTAGAAATACTAGTTAATAGAAACCACGAGCTGATAGGATATTCATAAACAGAGTCTAGAAGAACAACTACTGTAAAAATTATCATTAGTGTACAAATGGCTGTTAAGAATGAGAGGTAGATGATTGCTACTATCAAAACTGCTGACACCTGGTGCCGGTGGTTCACATCTGTAATCTTACCTACACAGGAGGCAGAGATCAGGAGGATTGTGGTTTGAAGCCAGCAGGGGCAAATAGGTCATGAGACCCTATCTTGAAAAAATCCAACACAAAACAGGGTTGGTGAAGTGGTTCAAATGGCAGATTGTCTAGCAAGCATGAGGCTCTGAGTTCAAACCCAAGTATCACCAAAAAACAAACAAAAAGTGTGCTGACACCATCACTCTTAAAATTGGTTCTGATATTTTTCAAAAGTTTCCATCTCAAGAAGAGAAACCTGGCTTTTAATCTATTTTATTTCCCATATTCAATCCAAGAAATTTTGTTTTGGGTTTAACATAGCAAGCCATGGGAAAGCAGAGAACATTATGGAAGATAACTATGTCCATACTTAAATGTGTGATTGCAAAAGAAGATTCTAAGGAAGTCAAAAGTAAGAAGGAGTTAAAAGAACAAGAATTCCTGTACGTTGTCTAGTGCCCTGTAAATTGAACAAATATATATAAAAGGAGTAATTTTGTTTCCTCGGTCCTCTTATCTTTTCTCACTTTCATCCACTTCAGCTGTCTCCTCCGTGCCACCCACAACATCATTTACTCTCTGTTAGTGCTTCCATTACGTCCTATGCAGTGGTGTGCTGGAAAGTGTTTAACAACAGGCTCTCTGAAGAGGAGAAGAAATTCTGCTTTGTAATGTCGGCCAATTTCCATACTGACATGTAGCTTTTTTGAACCTACCAAGTCGACATCAACCAGTTCAAAGAATTCTTAAAAATGTCACCATTATTTCTTATGGGTCAGTATGGGTTGGTTCCCGTGTCCTATGGGACTCTTGCTACCATAAGCACCTTTTCTCTTCCACACTTCTGTGTAAAGGAAACCAACAATTCTTTGATGGAACTACTGGCCTCAAGTCCATGCCAACTTGAGGCTTTTTCCTTTACCTTCTTGTGGGAAGACAAGTTGAGATCAGTGATGAAATAAATAAGCATTAATTAGGTACCTAGAAAAAGTACCACATTTTATGGTTTAAAATTTAAAATTCAACACAACATAGCCACTGAAAAGCTTCTCCCCTACCTGTTTTCCCAAACATCAGGTTTCCCTCCCCAAAAGCAGCATTCTGTTTTCATGTGGATCCATGGCTTCTTCATTCCATTGCCACTTATGGCTCATTTTTCTGTTACCATCACCTTGTAGACTCTTCTTTTTTAAGGCTAAGACCATTCAAACCATTTTTTATTTGTATCTATGTCTACTAACTTCCAGAATATTCCTCATCTTCTGTAGGAACCTGAGCCTGTTTCATTGACCTTTCCATCTCCTCCTGAAATGTCAAAATTCATGTTTGTGGTCTCACAAACTTCCCTAACTTTAACCACCTTATCTGTACTCCAGTTCCCTAACCACCAGCCCAGTCATACTTCAGACAACAGTATTTCTCAAAACGACTCCACTTCTAAGTTCAGGAAGAATAATCTTATGCCTTAATCTTTTCTATGGAATCTGCTTGGCATGACTTGTGAACTTTTCACCATTTTGGCCCAGGAAGTCAGTTCTAATTGGTTTCATTCTTGTCCTACCCTGATCCTTAAGGAAGGCCATTTTAATAAGACAATTTTCTGTCTTCTTGATAGACTACCACCTACATCTATTCTATTGCTCCTTAGCTATTTATTTTATTTCTGGGGTAGTTCTGGGAACATTTCTGTGCTTAACATTTTGGGGCTTCTGAGGAATTTAAACAAGTTTTCTCAGTGAAGCAGCCAACACTTTTCATAATCTGAGGAAGTCCATGTTTCTACTGTGTCTATAACCGTCCATTTCATGGATCTAGTGCTGACAAATTAAGCAACTTGCTCTTGCTTGAGCATACTGTAGACTTCCCAACTTCTTGGCCATTTGTTTGATTATCCCTTCTGCTTGGAATCTTGTTCATATCTTGCCTATTGCAGGGATAGAGGTTGTTTGTTTTTTTCAGTACTGGGAATTGAACCCAGGGCTTTGTGCATGCTAGGCAAGTAATCTACCACTGAGCTCCTCACCTATCCCCTGAAGGCACATAGTTCTTTAAGGCTCAGCTCAGATGATATTTCCTGCACCAAGTCTCTCATTTCCCCTTTGTCTCCTACCCATTCTTATAGTCCACTATGTTAACCTTTTCCTTATAAAACAAAGCACGTTCTGCTTAATATGGTAATTGCTTGTGTCTGATCTTCCTAATAGACTGAACTTTTTTTTCTGTTTTAATTTCATGGCTTAAAATTTTTAAATTTAAGATTTTAATTATACTAATAACTCAGTTTCCAGCATCCAATGAAAGACCTGATGACCCATTCTCCAGTTCATTGCTTGCAGCATTTGGTTGAGACAAAAGCATCTGTAGTCTCCTCAAAGCATCCCACTTACTGGGATATGGCTCTTCTACTCGAAGACTGTTTAGTTCCTCATCAAGAATATTTGCTGGTACAATTAAGAGAGCAGGGTATGTATCACAAAGTTCATATCATTCATTTATTTTTATTTTTTTTCTTTGTGGTACTAGGGTTTGAACTCAGGACCTAAACTTGCTAGGTAGGTGCTCTACCACTTAAGCCATGTCCCCAGCCCTCTTTTGTCTTTGTTATTCTCTCACTTTCATTTGGAACTCCCTGCTTCCTGTACTCCAAAAGAGTAGAATTTCCATCCATTTTGAGGGAATATTTCTTTGTATTCAAAAGCAAAAAGAGGCAGGCATATTTCATTAGATTCTCAAATGTGGGTCTTCTTGTTCACCCCTCAAGATTATGAGCAAATTGTAAATTCCTAATATTCTCACATATGGTTTCCAGTCTGAGAGAACTCACTTTGACTAGAAGAGCCACCATTTTTTTTGTACTCTAGTAATCCCACCAAGTGAAGCATTTAGAACAAATGGGGATTCCCGTTCCATGTTTTTGGGTGACATTCAGAGTTCCTTGCACAGCACCAGCGAAGGGACATGTGTAAGTTACATCTTTGACCATATCTTTAATATTTTCTCTTGGAAGCAAGGGTGGTTCTTCCATTTCTGCTAATTTGTTAGATTCCTTAAGTTCCTCAACTTGGGAGAAAAGTTGTCTACAGAAGTTGAAGTGGAATCTGATGATATAACAGAAGCTGACTTTGTATGTACTGAATTCTTTGAATGAGAAGTGGAGGCCATTACAATTTTCGAGACACTTTATTTTTACTTTTGATGACCTTCAAACGTCAGTGGCTTTTAATATATTAACCGGACAGCAAGTCCTTGCTGGAGTGTGGGGTGAGCTTGAGCTCTAATCTTGGTGGTCAGTGTGGGAGGAGAGGGGAGGAGGAGAGGCAACCAGCCTGTGCCCAGCGGAGAGTGCAGTAAGGGGCAGCAGTCCGAGCCAGTGCTGACTCGGTCAGGAGACTGAAACTTCTCTTGCTGCTTTTGGTGGGAGTGGGGTTTGAACTCAGGACTTCAGGGCTTGCAAAGTAGGCACTTTACCATTTTTCTCTGGTTATTTTTGCAGATGGGGTATCATTAACTGTTTGGCCTGGCTGACCTCCATCCTCCTGGCCATAGCTTCCCAAGTAGCTAGGATTACAGGCATGAGCCACTGGTGCCCTCAAAAAATTTTTCTTCCTTAATAAAACAAGGATCAGAAATCAAAATAGGGCAAAATCAACATTATAATATATGGATAGATTATTATATCTCAACTTCTTTCTAAAAAAAAAGCCAAATAACTTTTTTTTCTGGTCCTGGTGATTAAAACCAGGGCCTCATGCATGCTAAGCACAAGCTGTACCTCTAAGTCACACTCCCCAACCCCATTCTCAAATTTTATAGAAAACTCAGAATAAGATTTTTCCCTCCCCAAATTATCTTAGAAACTTTCTACCTAAGAACAAAATTCCAGAAAAGGAAAATTCAATAAGGACTTATTTCTGCTATACCCATGTACATATAATCACATATATAGGACGTTTGCGCGGCAAATGCAAATGTAGGATACACCTACATTTTTGCATGCTGGGGGCAATTCCAGCTCAGAGATGGTCAAGGAAGAGGATCAGCTGTAACTGTTGCTGATGATCCAGACTTTAGTTGTGACAACTGTGTTCTTCCTTTTTTCTCCCTTTCCTTCCCTTCCCTCCCCTCCCCTCCTCTCCCCTTCCCTTCCTTTCCTTTTCCTTTTGTCCCTCCCTCCCCTCCTCCCACCTTTTCTTCCTTCCTTGAGCTGGGGAAAACTGCTTGTGACAACATGATCATGCTTTTTGTTGCAAGAACTAATATCAACTTTTACTTCCTGTAAAACACAACCCTGGCTTGAGTACATCGGCATGTGGAGACTTACTGGGAATGACTGAGTATAAACTACGAGGAAAAACCACTTGATGATCCTCCACTGTTTCTATTATTTCCCTCAGCTCAGTCACCCTGGTGCTCTGTCCCTTGTTGATCGTTATGAGACACCATGCCACGGGCATTAGAACAATACTTGGGCTGGTAGACATGGCCTATCTGCTCCATAGTGCTTTGGGTCCTTTAAGAAAGGCAACACAGGGACATGAAGTGCCATGATGGTTTCCTTCCACTGGGTCATAGAGCTATTTCCTGAGTGCTACAGTTATTTTTCACAAGGAGTCTTGGTAGAAGTTGCAGAATCTCTGTGGCCTTCCTGTGCTAAATAAAAATTATAGCAGGCCATTGCTATGGACTAAGCTCCTGCACTAGGCCCCAATAAACCCGACTAAAAGTCAAAATGAAGTCACCCACACTAAAGTTCCATGTCACCACACTGAAACTGAGTTGCTAACTGGACTTCCAAGAAATCAGAAGAGAGAGGGGACCAAATTTCCCAAGCAGGTTAATTTGAGTCAGCATGATAATGAAGTTTCCTCTTCTGTAAGCCTTACAAAGAGGTAACCTGAGTAGCCCAATGTTAACCAGTCAGTCACTACTCTATTGTTCTATGTCCTTTGTCTGCATCTTACAAGGAAAGTGACTTCAAAATGATCAATCTGCAATTTTTGTTTCTGCTTTCTTCAGTCCTTCTCTATCTATAAAACCAACCTTGGCTCTGTTCATTGAAATATTTAATCATCTATTTTATGGAATGAAGTGCTGTCTGATTCTAACACAACAAAATAAAGCCAGTTGAGATCTTAAACTAAAGTGATTGCAATTTTGTTTTGTGATAACCATCTCTAATTGATGGGGAACTATCAGGTTCTTGGTAGGACAGGTCAGAGGATAACAGAACAATCTAGCTGGAGCTCCTCATGTTTTATCTTTTTATGACTGTGATGGAAGAATGGAGCAAAATAAAAACCAAATGCCACTTGCTCCAAATTGCTTAGGGTTAAAGAGAGAAAACCACAAAAAGTCCAGCTGTGGAGAATGGATGGAACCGGAAGTGATCATGTTAAGGGAAATAAGTCAGACTGAGAAAGACAAGTACATTGCATGCATGTATAGAAATATCACAATGAAACCCTTTTGCACAACAAAAATATGCTAATTTAAAACAAACAGCTTAGTTACAAGGCTGAGAATATGCACAATGTTCCATTCTAATAAAGAATTCTGTGACGGATGCATTTTTACTCTACTATGAATATTTTGGATTAAAAAGAAAAAAATTAGCTGTGAACTCTGTCTCAGGGCTTCAGGGCCTCCACAGATAGGTGAGAACATTGTGAAGAGAGCAGTGGTGGCCACTGACTTGAGCACAGGATAAAGTAGTACAGGTTGATATAATGATGACAACAGACTCTAAATTTTCTGAGAAAGTCCTGATTTTAAATATTCCTGTTGTCAGACATGTTTTGTTCTTTCACCCTCAAAGTTTAGTCATTGAAAACTTAGAAGAAAAATACTGTTTGACCCACAGTAGTGATCTCCACAAACAAATGTCACCATTCATGCACATGAAGAATAACGAAGGTCAAATCTGCTCTGCAAGTTCTGATTTCCACCACCCTGTGAAAAGATGAGTAGAGAAGAATGGTCCCAGCTAATCTGGTGAGGCGTGGGAAAGGGTGGGGTTGACTGGGCTGCCTCAGTGACTTATAGGCACACAAATCTTCAATTTGAAACATGTCTGATCAGTATACAATTCAACCACTACTTCTAGCACTACAGTAGGACTGTGGATTGGTGTCATCCTAGGGAAATTTCCAGAGGAATAAGTAGACTCGAAGGCAACCTGTCCTCTCATTTTTTTTCCAGTTGATTTCATAAAGTAACAGATAATGTCTTACAGAAAGTAACCAAAGGGCATTTCTCACATTGATTTTTTTTATTGTTTTATTATTCATATGTGCATACAAGGCTTGGGTCATTTCTCCCCCCTGCCCCTACTCCCTCCCTTACCACCCACTCTGCCCCCTCCCTCTCCCCCCCACCCCCTCAATACCCAGCAGAAACTATTTTGCCCTTATCTCTAATTTTGTTGAAGAGAGAAGGAATTTTGTTGAAGGAACAAGGGTTTTTGCTGGTTGAGATAAGGATAGCTATACAGGGGGTTGACTCACATTAATTTCCTGTGCGTGTGTGTTACCTTCTAGGTTAATTCTTTTTGATCTAACCTTTTCTCTAGTTCCTGGTCCCCTTCCCCTATTGGCCTCTGTTGCTTTTAAGGTATCTGCTTTAGTTTCTCTGCGTTAAGGGCAACAAATGCTAGCTAATTTTTTAGGTGTCTTACCTATCCTCACCCCTCCCTTGTGTGCTCTTGCTTTTATCATGTGCTCAAAGTCCAATTCTCACATTGATTTGTGACCAGGAGTATCAATAGAGAAGGATTTCCTTTGTCAGCATCTTCATGGAGAAAACTATGTTTTCCCCACAGAATGGCAAATATTCATTATATGTTGCTAATAAAAACATAGGGCATCTTAAAATTCAAGAGATTTTTAAAATAAACATCTTCAAAGAACTCTGATCTATAGTTACCATGTATGATGGATGATAACAATAAAGTGAAATGCTTGTTTGTCACTTCTAAAAATAGAAATATTTACATGAGTGGACATTGCTAGAAACAATGCAGATTTCTTATGTTTAGGCTCATATTTAGTTCTTTTCTTCTCCCCCTAAGCCAGCTATGTGATTTCTAGGGGGCCATGGCATTCTGGAAAAAGGTCTGAACTTAAAATTCAAGGTCATATAACAAAATTTCAGAGGTGTGGTAAAGACCACATCTGTATGAGAGAAAAAGGATGGGGCTGATCCTCTCTAGGTTTCTGATTTTTCTAAAGCTGCTATTAATTTATGAATGAGAAAGACTGAAGCTGAGGCTTGATTCTTTTCTAACAAGGTATTTGGCTATAGTTTAGTTGCTTTTATCTTAGTTGCCTAGTTTAGCAGCTTATCCCAGAAGAACTCAAAGACTCTTCCACTGTGGCCTCCTGAGAGGGCTGGTGTGCTGTGTAAGCACCGGAGCACAACCGGGTTCTAGGAAAAAGCACTCAGAACGTGGAACTCCTTGGTGCACTCGCAGGCAGCCAGTTCTTGACTTTCGAATGTTCAACTTAATGATTTTTTTTCTCAGTAGGAGCTATACTTGGAATTTTTAACTTTGATCTTTTCAAAACATTGCATGAGATATTCAACACTTTTTATTAAAGTAGGTTTTGTATTAGGTGATTTTGTCCAACTACAGGCTAATGCAGGTGTCCTAAGCACACTGAAGGTAGACTAGGCTAAGCTATGATGTTTGGTTGGTGAGTTGTATTGAATGTATTTATTATTATTTTTTTCAGTGTTAGGGATCAAACCCAGGACCTCATGCATGCTGAGTATGCTTCTTAGTACTGAACTATATTCCCAGCCCCCAAATGCATTTTGACTTACAATGTTTGCAATTTAACAATAGGCTTATTGGAATGTAACTCCATTGTAAGTTGAGAAGTATCGTATTTATGAGAATTATTTGATTAAAGACTAGAATCTAAAGCTTGAGGAAAGATATATTGAGTGGTATGTATCTTATTGCATGTTCTAACTAATAAATTAAGGTAAAAGAATTGGATGTTAGATGAAGTCAGGTGCCAGAAGGTCAAATAGATAGAAAATATCAAGAGATCATACAATTCCTATAAAAATAGATACCTTTACTGAAACCCAACTTAAGGTTTTATGACAAAAAGATTAGACTCAGAAAGCCTACAAATCCATCAAAAGAGAAAAATTTCTTTTCATATGTATTTGGGATGATAAATGATGTTTTTTCAGTTTCAGAAATCTAAGTAAAAACAAAAGATGAAATAATAAGTGCTTAAGTGGGTTAGAAATAAACACAGCTGTCATTTTCCTCATATGAAGAATGTACAGCAATAATGAGGATCAAAGAAAGAATTATCGTCATGGAGAGGAAATGAGGCATTTAAGCAAATAATTAAGGAGCATTAAATCATCTCAGAGAACTCTTGTAAGACTGTAAAAGGCAACCATGGTTAACCATATTTCTGAGACATGTGGTAAGAAAAAGCGGATGAAATAAAATTAGCATGAGGGAGTGTGGTATTGTGATTTCTTCCTAGATGTTTTTTTTTTTGCAAATTATTTATTGTCCAAGATTCTTAATTTTGCCTCTGTAAAATGGATCAAGCAATATTTCCCTCACTGGAGTGACATGAGGATTAAATAAGGTAATGAATGCAAAGCACATAGTCCTGGTTCCGACACATAAATGGTCAATAACCAGGGCTCATTACAACACAAGAACAGAAATAAGGTGACACTTGATCCAGCTGCTCACATAACTACTTTATCACCTCCAGAGAGGTGACAGCTCGTTAAAATACCATATACTCATAATATGAGCAGGAAAGAAGTTTTTATGGAAGCCATATTGCCTTGAAAATTGGTGATTCTTCACTTTCATTACATAAATCATATGCAACAGGAAAAGCAATTCCCCCAAGATTCTATAATATGCTACAGCAACAAATCCCTTATGAGAAGTAGAAGGTAGGACCATGGGGTTGGGGGTATCTCCTTCAAGACAGTTGGAGTCATTTGTTGACAGAAACTAGGCAGAACCTGGTGAGAGAGACTCCTTCTCTTCAAGAGAAAAATTTCTGAGATTCTGATGGAGCAGGAAAAAAGAAAAAGTCACTTAGACCATGCCTGTATGCACAAGGTCATCACTAGCTGCTAACATTATAAACAAAGTCTTAAGGAGTGGAGGTAACATTTGCCAATTTATCTGATAAAGTCAAGCAATGATTTAAATATAAAGAAAAAATTTCTAAGTTTTAATTAAATGAGAAAGCTGCAAACATATTCTTTTTTGTTGTTGTTTGTTTGTTTTTTTGTGGGATTGGGGTTTGAACTCAGGGCTACTGCATGAGCCACCCCTCCCATCCACTTTGTTCTAGTTATTTTGGAGATGGGGTTTCTTGAACTTTTTGTTCTGGCTGGCCTCATACAGCAGTCCTCCTGATCTCAGCCTCCTAAGTAGCTAGAATTACAGGCATGAGTCATCAGTGCCTGTCTTAGAGTATTCTTAGAGTATACATATATTTTTGGTAGCCATAGTTTAATGTTCGACATTATTTATAAAGCATTGATTTCCCTCCAAACACCTGAAATAAAAAAAATCTGGAGTATTGCCAAGAAGCCTGCATAATCTTGTAAATATTAACAGTACCTTTCTCACTCTTTGATTTAGTTCTTGCCATGACAAGGTTTCTTTGGAGATTTAACACACAGTGAAGAAGCAGATTTAAGTGTGATGTATTAGCAATCAAGAGAGAGTAATGTGGAAAAAGAGCTAAGTGTATTTCTCTAGTCTTCAGTCTCCAAAGGTGCTACTTTTTACATCCTCATTTTAAGACAAGAATATACCTAGAAACCTAGGAGCACTTTCTATAACACAGAAGAATTGCTCTCCAAGGATCTTGTCATTATGTCATGATGTGGCTGGCAGCAAGGTTTAGGAAGGGATGCTGTGTAGGGGTGTTTCTCAGAAGCTTGATTATTTTGGTCAAGAGTGATACCCTTTCAAAAAGTGCTTGGAATCCCTAACAGAGCAATTAAGGAAGGATAGAGAAGGGTTGTTTATATAACTGCTGTTTTCAAAACTGTAGAGGAGCACACTGTTCATAGTGTCATAGCAGCATTATTTAAAGAAAATGGTTATGAGAGCAATAAGTATTGCATCTTTTTACTCAGTTTATTTTTTATGTATCATAGAGCAAATACAGTGTTTTCTTATATGAATGTTATGGATAGCACTGGAGATTTTAGACCAAAGCATTTCTTCACTGCAGTTTTTCTTTCACCCTACAGGACTTCACCATTAAACCAGAGACTAACTGTCTTAGGAAGGGAAGCAAGACAGCCTAGATCAAAGAAATCATTGGTCAGGTTGTAAACTGACTTTAAAAACATAAGAAACATAAGAAAGGCTCAACTGGCCATCACTGGCTTTGAAGATGGGAGGGGCCATGTGCCAAGGGATGCAGGCAGCCTGCAGAGGTTGGGAAAGACTAGGAAGCAGATTCTTCCTGAGAGCCTCTGGAAGAAATGTAGTCCTGTTGACACCTTGATTTCAGCCCTCTGAGACTTGCATCAGACTTCTGACCTTTCAGAACAATAGGGCAGTGAATTTGTGTTGTTTTTAGTCAACAAATTTGTAAACATTTATTACATCAGCTATACATAGGAAGCCAGTAATAGGCCCTGCTCTCACACCTGTATTCAGTTCACTTTGATGTGCTTTGGCTTGTAGGTGCCCAGTTTGCAGGATTTTCTCATTTTATCTAGTTTTCTCTGAATTAGCCTTCATAAAGTGGATAGGTGTTTTAAAAAAATTAAAGATAATTCCAATAATGTAAGCAAATGTGAAGGGCATAAAAGAAAAGTTACTAGCTTTTCATTAGTTCTTTACAGATTCAACACGATACTGATATTATCAGACCTGATTTCCAAATTCAAAGTTATCAAGAATGATGAACATTTACTATTTAAAATGAGAAACTGGCCTCTAAATATATCAAACTTTATTAATTATAGAAAACTATCACAATGGAAAAGTGCTTTTAGAAATACTAAAAATTAAGAATTAAAAAAAGTGACTTGTAGAATCATGTATAATATTTTTATGTAAAAAACCTGAGAACTAAATGCCAAAAATATAAGCAAAACATGTCATGTTAGAAAGTGAATATGTATATAGAGTATAAAAATTGCCAAAGAAAACAAATGACCAACTTATGATACTATAAGAGAAATTCCAAACCAAATATCAGCTGTGTTATTATTACATTATTCCACACCTCACAGACTGTTTTAAATTTAGCCACATTAGACAGAATTATTTCTCATCTAACATAGGTATGGTTATTGGTTAGCTAATCTAAAATTCTTTCATTCATTCTTTTTTTTGTGTGGTGCTGGGGTTTGAACTCAGAACCTTGTGCTTGCTAGGCAGGTGCTTTACACTTGAGCCACATCTCCAGTCCTAAATTTCCTGACTTGTATGTAAGAGTGTGTGATCAGACAAAGATGTGAGATGCAAAGTAGAAATCCAAGATTGTATAGGGAAGCAATGAGAAGTTATCTGCAGAAATGGAATAGATGCAGCCCTGAGACATCTAAGGGAAAAAGATAATGCAATGCTGAAAGGACTGAAATGAAATAAAAGGGGAAAAAAAACAAAACTGAAGTATCTGTTCATGTAAGTCTATGGCAATGTCTTAGAACAATGTTTTAGAATGTTACTATTGATAATATGTGCTATTCTTCTATCAATTTTCAATTAACAAAAGGCAAAGCAAAACAAAAATAAGAAACAAAATTTGCCCTATTTACAGAAGACAACAGGCTAAGGATGGGTTACAGGGTAGATGTGGAAACATCTGGAATGCTTGTCCCCTGCCTCCCACTCCTTGTGGATTCCTTACAAGGGTGTAGAAATCTCATGGTTAGTACATGAACCAGTGGCCTCTTTCATCCAGCCTTCCCCCTGGTCTTCAGAACACTCAGGACCCTTTCCTACTGACTTCACAGCAGGGAGGTGCAAACAGGAAACAGACTTACACCAGAAACACTGTCATTTAGAATCTTGGGGTTAGTTTTTTCCCAATCAGTGTAGCCCTAGCTGACCACCACTTTGCCTGGCTTTCCTATTTTCCCTGATACCAGATTTTAAGGTCCTACCCCTGTCCATTCTGTCTTCTCTAATCAGACTAGCACTGAACACATTTACTAAATTAAAAAAGAATCTTCGAAGATGATTCTTTGTATTATTATTGTATTATTTGCAAAGTATGTTCTGTGGTTTCTAGAAAAATTTAAATTAATTTACCTCCTTGCTCATGTGAAAACCAAATTAGTACCAAACCTCAGACTATCATCGATATTCCCGAACCACAAAGCCGGATCAAAAAATTAAAAACCTAGTGGCTAAATAGACCGTTAATGGGTTTCAGAAATGTAATTTTATATTTCCATCACCAGGGTCAGGTTGCCCTCCTTTTGGTGGCACTTTCAATGTCTGAAAAATAATCTCTGCCCTTGTGTATATCAGACAACATGTATCATGTTTCCTTTTAAGTAGAACTATCTTTTTCTTCATCTAAACATCATGATTAAGAGATGATAACCATTTCAGTGGGAAGTTGATGTACAATGAGACTTGCTACTCATCTCGGCAAATCAAAACATGAGTGGTGGATATAAAGGCGCAGATTTTATTTGTTTGTCTTTTGAGACAGGGTCTCACTATGTAGCTCAGGCTGGCCTAGAACTCCATATGTATTCAATGCTGTCCTCAAACTCTTGATCCTCCTGCCTTCATCTTCCAAGTGTTGAGATTATAGTTATGTGTCACCATGGCCAGCTTAAAAGCATATTTTTATTTGTGTAGGTCTAGAATCCATAGAAACACACCCAGACCAATGTGGTATAAAGACTGTTCAAGAATTCCTTCCCCCAACCCTTTTTTTCCCTTGGAAGTCTACATCTGCTCTCAGAAAAAATTTTGATTAAAGCAATGTGGAAAATTCTGGAGGAATTAAAGAAGTTTGTTTATTATAGGGTTTCTTAGCATTTTTAGTATAGAAATAAAGCACTGTAACTTCCTAACAGGTTTACAACATGTAACTAGAGTAACTTTTTTTTAAAGTCACCTCATGAAATCCTGAAATACAGGTTGAGAAACTCTAACAAGACTTCCCCTTTCTTGCCATTTTATTTTTATTTATTTATTTGTTTATTTTTTTAGTGAAGTTTCTAAGCATCATTGAGAATTTTAAAATTCTAGGACAACGAGTAGTACCCTGAAGACTGGGCCAAGATTTGAATGAACAATATCAAGGAAGGGGAGATTTACCTTGGCCTTGGCTTAGGTCTTGGAAACCTCCCTGTGATTTCAAAGTGACTTGGGGTCTCTGTTTCGGCAGTGCCATGGCTTTTGCATAGCTTGGAACCTCTTGCTGGTTGGTGAAGAGATCCAAGTGCCTAGAGGAGTACAGGCTGATGAGGTACATTCAGAGAAGAGGGGAGATTTAGGAAGGATTGAGGTAAGGAAGTGATTGCTCTTTTTGTTTCTTCACTTCTTCCAGTGTTTCGTTAAAAGGCTATTTCCTCTTTCCTCATAGTGTTCATTCTTTTTTTTTTTTTTGGTTTTCATTTTTTCCTTAAACTTGGAGTTTGAACTCAGGGCCTACACCTGAGCCACTCCACCAGTCCTATTTTTGTGATGGGTTTTTCAGTATAGGGTATCTTAAATTTTTGCCTGTGCTGGCTTGGAACTGGATTAATAGGAGTGGGTTTGTTATCATGGAAGTGGCACCCTTATGAAGGACGAGTTTGGTCTCTCTCATGTGCTTTCTCGACGTGTGGTGCATTCTTCCATGTTAGGAGGAAGCAGAGAGGCTCCCACTACATGGGGCCCCGTCATCTTGGGACTTTGTAGCTTCCAAAGCCATAAACCAAATAGACAGCAGAAAACAGACTAAGACATTTGTACAGAAAGATCACCCTGATAAAGGGGACTCCCTATTGTTCTCAGGCCAGATGATAGCTACAGTCAATAGGCTGATTTGAAAAAACCTGAGCCAGAGGTTACTCAGCGAGGTTAAATTAACATGCATGTGACTTATGGCAAGTAAGTTTTGTGTTTTATCTTTAAATTCTTTAGTCTGTGTTTGCATTTATTATTGCAATAATATAAGTACTGACCTAGAAGAAAGAAGTCATTTATAATTCTCACTATGCAACCTTTTAAAAAAAGCATTAAAGAATTAGTTCATTTAATATTTCATAAAAAGGAAGATAAATAGAAAATTGGTTAACAACCTGATGGTAGTCTGTATGCTTCACTGTATTTGCTCGAGTTAATGTTTTATTCGGATCATGTTAATCTATAAGAAGTCATCCTTAGGAGAACTTTGAAAAATTTACCCGTTCTTTTAACATATCATCAAAACAAAACCAAGGACAACAAATTCCCGGCTGCTTGCGAGTGCCTCTGGTGATGTAATTTAGCTGGAGATCAAAGGTTAAGTGCCTCTTACCAGAGGAGAGGAGTAATCATTTCCATTATGTGTATTTTTTTTGGAGTGTTTTTATTGTTAATACAAACAAAATGGTCTTTCCCCCTCCACAAACCATTAATAGTTGTGTATGTGCATCCAAAGCCCATTATGAGTCGATTATAAAGTTCTCATGGGTCTCCAGAGTTCAAATGCAGTTTTGTCATTTTAATTCGAGGTTTATTCTTTTACCAGGCATCACAGTATCCTGAACCAATGGACGCCATAGTCTCTCCTCACTGCCAACGCACAGGAGTAGGGAGGCATTTGCTCTTCGAGGTTGCTCGATACCTTTCCCCATTATTTTCTCTGGCAGAGGTTAGGGCCTGGTCAGTCAGTCCTGCTTCCATAGTGAGGGCTGAGTGGTCAAGGCCAGCTTCTACTGCATGTGGCAGCCATTTGCTAACTACTCAGCACTTAAAAGTTTCAGAGCACTCTCGTGTTACTGGGTTCACATATGCTCATTGGGAGACACTGTCTCTGAATTTCTATCATCAACCTGCCTCTTTATTAAAATTTCTCCCTCTCCATTGGGAAATGAAGAAGCTGTATCCCTGGAAATCCAGTCAACTTCTCTAGTGTTCCAGACTGGTGAGTGGGGTGGGCCTGGGGCAGTGCAGGGCTGGGACTTAGGTTACTAATTCTGGGCTTAGAGCTTCCAGGTCCTGCTCATGTTAGTGGAAGCCTGTAGCCTGGCTGTCACAAAGCCGGCACCTCAAATGCTTATTAAAACCCTTCAATTCTTTGCTTAAGGATCTAGGTTCTTCAGTATGGAAGCTGCTATATTTCCTGGCACTGCTAAATTCAAGGAGCAAAAGTGAGGCAATTCGGATTTTGTACTACTTGATTTTCTCTTTTCCATATATACTAATCTGCGTGATGGAAGATGCAAAATGTCACTATGCAGTTCGCAGGCAGATACTTGCTAGAAAACTGATTTCAATGTGAACGCAATCACTGCATAGATGTGTGCCAGCCATAGCAGTGTAGCTTCCTGCTGAAGATGATTAGATAAAGAGAACAGGGAAACTCAGATATCCCAGAGTCACTGACTCAGAGCAACGTGGTCTGTAATTATACTCAGGGCCAAGAATCTTCTGTGATTTCAGATTTCAGCTGAAGTCATAGTTCCTCAATACATTCAGAATGGAAGAACTTTTCTGAGAATATTATAGACAAACCAATTTGGGGTATAATACATATATACAAGGAAATGTCACAATGAAACTCCCTGTATAACCATCACAAACAAACAAAAATGTCTTCTTTTTTAAAGAAAAAAAACAGTCAGGAAGGTAAAACAAGTTTTTTCCAGGAGTTGGGGCCTGTATGAGGGGGTAGCACACAAGGAAAGGGTGAAGGAGGGTGAATTTGATGGAAGTACTATGTATTCATGTATGAAAATGGAACAACGAGACCTGTTGAAACTGTTCTAAGAAAAGGGGGAGGGAGGATAAGGGAGAAAGACGGAAGGGTGAATCTAAGATATTTTGTAAGCACTTTTGTAAATGTTAACAATGTACCCCCAGTAAAACTATAATATGATAATAAATAAATAAAAGAAAAAAAATGGAAGTACTTTCCTTCACTGGAGATTTGTGAATGAGGAAGATGAAATACACATTGGGTGAAGGGGCTGCTGGGGTGCAGTCAGTCTTGGCCTCTTAGTGTCTAGTGCCCAGTGTTGGAACTAGCTACATCAGCTGCACTAATTGTCTGACTTCAGCAGAGGACTAGAATTTCATGTGAAGAAGGAAGAAGTCACAATTTGTCCCCATTTAGGGTGAAGGTGCTCTTCAGTTATTCTTTATTCTATGTGTGTGTGTGTGTGATTCTAATTAATGGGAGAAGACAAAGCAATGTCCCACTCCCCCCCCCTTTTTTTTAGTACTGAAGGTTGAACTTAGGGCCTCAAGTTTGCTCGGCAGGCTTTCTACTCCTTGACCCATGACCCCAGCACTTTTTGCTCTAGTCATTTTTCAGACAGGGTCTTATACTTTTGCCTGTGGCTAGCCTCAGACTGTGTAGCTGAGATTACACTGTGACCCACCATAATTGACTTGTTCTTTGAGATAGGATCTCACAAACATTTTGCCTGGGCTTGCTGCGAATTGCATTCCTCCCATCTCTGCCTGCCCTCGTAGCTGGGATTACAGGTGTGAGCTACCATGCCTGGCCTAAAGTAACGATCCTTTGCCAGGGCTTTCTGAAGCACTCATGTCTTCCCCCGCCCCCAAACTGCTGAGGACTCTAGTAAAAACATGGGTTTAGGAGATTGGCAATGTTGCAGAGTTAAAGGAAACAGCAGAGCAAGGCAGAAGGATTCTAATCATGCCAAATCATTGAGCTGGGAATCCTGAGGGACTGACTGGAAGTTGGAGAATCTGTGGTTTCTATTGAAGAGTCTGAGGAAATAGCCACAGAGTCACATGGAAATGGGGTTGGAGCAGAGAAGCTCTGGGAGCCAAGTTCAGGAGACAGTTTGGAGTTTGGGTGATGTAGTAGTAAAGATGCCATTCAAAGCTGTGTGGCGCCCAGAGCAAAAATGAAACCTCTCAGTAGGATAAACTGAGCAATCTACCAGGACATGAAGGTACATGTAGAGAGAGGCTAATGCAGTATGATCTCAAGAATCAAGAACCAGAGGGTCATGGGATGAAAAGAGAGAGAGAGAGAGAGAGAGAGAGAGAGAGAGAGAAAGAGAGAGACAAAGAGACAAAGAGAGAGAGAACAGAATTCTTGCAAGTGACTTTAAGGCTTCATTTGTATGTCAAAATGTCAGGGTAATGTGGAGAGTTGAACTGTATACACTTAATGCTGTTCTCTATATATGACTATCTTGAGACTACCTTGATTTTCCTTTCTTTTTTTCTCATGCATGCTAAGCACATGCTTTGCCACTGAGCTACACCCCCAACTCCTTGCTTTGAATTTTAAAATGGCTGATGGGCTGGATTGTGTAATTCACTGGAATGGACATGGACAAGGTTGGGAAAGGTCACCCCAGAAGTCAAAAGTAGGGTGCATAAATTGCTATCCTCTGTGTTTCCTATGGGACAGAAATAGAAAAGTTCTCAGGAGAGGCAACAATGGTGCCTAGGGCAGAGCCTGGAAGGGTATGGACTCTTTACATGGAGGTATTCTGGGATCTGGGGCTTCTTTCTAGACTCTTTTTGGGTTTGAGAAACAGTGGAATGAGACCAGCTACAGGATCCTTTATGTATCATCCTAAAAGCCATTGGTCACAACAAAGTAGCTGGTGTCTTAGCAGATCACACAGCTGGCAGGGTTAAGAAGAGCTTTGTGGGCAGCCAGAAGGCTCAGACCTGGAAGATCACATCTATTGGATTAGGGACAGAAAGTAGCTGGAAAGTCAGAAAGGCCCATTGGCAGGACCCCTGACACCAGAGTTGAGAGGAAAGAGAAAGGTAAGCTTTCACTTCTGTGGCCAGGTGGCCACCAGGAAGCATAAAAGACAGAATAAGAAAACAAAGGGTGGGATCCAAGTCGCAGAAAGGAGTGAGAGGTGCAACTTGGCTTTAGACCTAGACAGGCATGGGTTGAGGTGTGGCTCAAAATCATCCAACATAGCTGGTCCTGGGGATGGAAGTTTGGAGCCATCCTGGCAAGGGATGAGAACTCTGTGACAGTTGGGATTCCTTGATTCTCGTGCTCTGAATTTTCTCACATTGATTTCAAATGCTATTTTGGACAGTGGAGAGGCTGGAGAAAATGATAGGAAGGGCAAGAAAACATGAGAATTGTAAAGAAATATTGAAAGGACAAGTCAATGGAACTGGTAGCAAAGTAAGACAAAGAAAATGAGGGAGCGTAAATCACCAGAACTGCTTTGAGCACGAAACGTCCGGGAGCTGACCTGATGAAGGAAGGAGCATCAGGAGGACGCGTACGCAGAGGAGCGCAAGTGGCAGCTTTTCACTTGCTTGCCTGTAGGGGACCGAGGGATACTGGCACGCTCACTAGCTGTGGGTAGTTGAAACGTGTTAGCCGCATTGATTTCATAGATCGTCTTGTGGCTGGCATTCATTCTTTCCCTTGTGCACACACCAGCAGCCAGCAGAGGGAGACTTTGCACAGGAACGTTCAGCACAGCGAATTCCCTTGGGGATTTCTGTGATCTACGTTGTCCAAATGCCTCCCCAAGTTCCCGTTCATGCGCTGGGCTGTAATAGTCACAGTTCCCAGACAGCAGGCACGGCTCTTCTTGGGCAATGATACCATCGCGAACATTGTGACTGCTTTGCAAACCCATAAGCACCGGAACAGATGCCTTCAAAAATGCAAAAAACAGGACCATGATGCCAGCAGATAACGCTCTAGCCGCTGGTTGCCTCACCGCATTTCTGCACACACTGTTCCTGACAGCTAGCTCTACAGAGCAAAGGGCTGGGGTGCTGCATGTGAGGGACCCCAGAGGTTGGCAGGACTGGCATTGCCTGGATACCAGGCTTCCTTTGAGGGCAAGGCGGCTGGTGGTGGGGGGAGTGACAATTCTGTTTCCTACATAAAAGAAAAAATTAAATTTCATGACTGAGTGAGAAAAGGTCACTTTGGGAGTCCACGGCTAGATCTTCTTTTAAATCTTCTCCAAACAACTCTGAATTAAAATGTCTTGAGAAAACACTGAGACTCATGCCCTCTGCTTCTGGCTCTCCAGCTAGGTGGACCATTGGGTCACATGGATCTTGGTGAGAAGGAGCAATTTTTAATTTGGGCTTTATCTGTTACTGAGTTGATGTTATGAAGAGTGGATGGAAGGCAATTAGAAGAAGAATGAGCAACTCCAGGATTTATTAATATCAGTGTTTAATGTCTTCTGAATATTTCAGATAGCAGACTTGGGTTAAGAGAAAAGACATAAATACATGCAAACGCCAACAGGAAAGAGTTAGCATATAGAATACTGTATTTTAGGATTCCAGAATTAGGTAATAAAGGACAAACATATAGCTCTCTAATGAATTGTTTCTGTAGTTCTGTTCACAATATGCAGAGTAGAATACGATTATTAGATAGAAACAAGACATTCTGACTTTTATTAGAAGAGAAACACCTATAATTTAGTAGGGTTATTTTAATTCTTTAAGCCAAACAGATTTGTTGGCATGATGACTTCAGCAAACCATCTGCAGTGGAGGCTATCTGAAGAGAATCTAAAATAAATGAAGGATTATTCCAGTTTATTTTTGGGAAGGAAACATTTTCAACTTTTCAGACTGCTCTTTGGAAAACTTCAGGGGGTTAAAATGCAGTTTTTGCTTTGCTCGGTAGGGGATCAGACTTGCAGTGTACAGAATGTAGCTGAGATGAGATGAGTTATGAGTGGTATTGGTCTCTGTAAAACCTTCTGGAAATATGGATCTAACATCACACTTCCTTGGTCACCATGTAATTCTTTATAAGAGGCTACTCTGCCTAAAGCCTTAACAAAGGATCCAATACAGCTTAATCTAGGGTCTGTGATTTAAACACAATTTTCGGCTCAAAATGCCATTTCAGAAGGGCAATCATATGCCCCAGTGTAATGATTAATGACACCTTTTTCACACTCTTAAAAGTGTCCAGACTGGACACTTGCATTTACTCCTGGTCCCTGAGCACACAGGATGCTGAGCATGGACGGGGCACTTGGTCCTGAGCTCCAGAGCAGCACTGGTGTGCGTTAATGGACACAGGCTGCATCCCCTCTCTTTAGCCTCCCTGGAAAGTTCACACATTCACCACTTCCAGGATGAAGATCCTAGGAAATATGACAAAACTTCTCTTACCCAAGGTGATGCTTGATCTTGACAGTCAACTTGATTGAATTGAGAAGCACCTAGTAGATTGTTAGTAAAGCACACCTCTGGTTGTGTCTGTGAGGGTGTTTCTAGAGAGGATTCACTAGTGGGAAGACCATCCTGACTGTGGGTGGCACCATCCCATAAACTGGGGGCCAAAATAGAATAAAAGGGGAAAAAGGAAAAAATCCCACACATAGGCATATTCTCTCTCTGCTTTCCGGTAGCCATGTTGTGAGCTGCTCTGATTGACCATGACCTTGCTGCCAAAATAAATAATTGCTCTCTTACATTGCATGTATCAAGCATTTTGTCCCAGCAATGAAAAACTAACCAACACACCCAAAGTGCTTGCAGGTATGCGCTATCATTTGCATCTTGAATATCTCCCAAAGGTCTGCACATAAAGACTTGGTGCTATTGAGAGGTGGTCTGGCTTAGAAGCACGAAGTTGGGGGTGTGATCTTGGAGGGGATAGGACTCCAGCCCTTTCATGTCTTTCTCTTTGCTTCCGGCCTGTTATCAGGAGTGAGTTGCTTTGCTCCACCATGTGCCACCTGCCATGATATGCTGCCTCCTCACCACATGCAAACAAGCAATGGGATAACTGGATCATGGACTAGAATCTCTGAAACCATGAGCCAAAATAAACCTTTCCTCCTTTTAAGTTATCTCAAGGGTTTTGTTTTAGTAATGGAATGCTGACTAACACAGTATGAGGATGCCAGGGGACTCTGAAAATGGAGAAGTTGTTTCTGAGTCAGAGCAGGTTGTGAGATGTAGAAGTGTTGTCAGTGACTGGTTGAGTGACACTGGACACAGAGAGATGGTGTAATGACTTGATGCAGACACAGAGTGGAACTCTATTTCAGAGGGTTACAAATGTAATTATAAGGGAGGAGTGAAATCAATGGCTACAGAAGGACCTGAATCAGCTTTCCCTGGGAGAAAAAAAAAAAAAAAAATCCCTGAAGCATGCCTGACAGTAGGTGGAAGGGGACCTAGCCCAGAATCCTCACTGGTAACTTGGACACAGCATTTTAAAGCTTCTTCCTGGCTTTCCGCTCAGTGGAAAGAAAGAGTGGAAGGACAGAGAGCTCCAGGTTTCTCCTCTTGTTAACCCTTCCAGACACTGAGATTTATTGAATTTCTTCTAAGTTATAATTTGGTTGAATCCAATCTTCAAAGAGAATGGATGCAAAGCCTTTACAAAGTCTGCTTGTTAAATGATTTATTTAACAAATACCTATTAGGTACTTACATGCCAGGCTCCAGGTAGACGATGGAAAACACGAACATATCCTTCCCTCAAAGCAATCATATAAATATATGTTTGCAAATGATGGTAAGGCTATGAAGAAAAGCTACATTCAAGTAAATTAAAGTCATGTACCTAAATAAAAATAGAAAGCTGTGTGTAACCCTATCACACCCTCCGTCACACATCTTTTTGGCCTCAGCTATTTACCAAAGACCCTCCTGTTGAGTCCTCTTATGACCTGAAGGATGTGTCTTAAGAATCCTTAACTAACACTAGTAACCAAACAGCAGTACTGAGATACTCCTTTGATCTGATAAGCTTCATTTGAATGTAAACTGAACTGTTAGCACCTTTGAGCTGGAGTTGAGTTCCAACAACATGCCAGTGGAGGTGAAGGTAATTGCATAGGTCCCTTGTTTAAAATCTTGTAGTGATTTAGGGAGCCAGGTTGCACCAGGGCTCCAGCCTCTCTTCTGTCGGCAGAGAACATGTAATTTGCTACAAAGCAGAAGGGCAAAACTTGAGGACTTAGTATGTGGTATTGAGAGTCCATGCTAGGCTGTGACCTTCTCTAGGATGTATGTAGGTTACATGCAAATTATACACCATTTTATATAAGGGACTTGAGTAACTGTTGATTTTGATACTCAAGGGGTATGTGTGTGTGTGTGTGTGTGTGTGTGTGTGTGTCCTGGAACCAATTACCCATAGATCCTGAGGGATAAGTATATTTGATATTTCTCTTTCTTCTTTATTTCCACCTTGGCTATGCCCAGATAATACTAGAATCAGAAATAATGTGGGAATAGAAGTAGGTTCTTCTGCCTCTGAAATTCGAGGAGCTTGACAGACAAGTCTGCCTGCCTTTATGAATTAGCATACAAAAGAAAGTTAGATCCACTAAGAATGAATCATTGTTGTTTAGCTCTATTCACAGAGAAGCACAGGTAACAGCTTGGGATATGATGACTTTATCTCTGTGCAATGGGATATCTGTATAAATACCCCAGTGGTCCTTCATTTTACACTAGGAGAGACAAGCTGTCATGAACCAACACCTCTCACAAGCTGTCTTATCCTACTCTTGCTAAAAAAGAAGGAATGTTTAGAGAAGATGAGTTGAAAATCTTGTGGCTCATGCTTCCTTTTGGAAAACTGAAACTCTATCCTACTCCTGTAGATTTTCATGGCTGCTCTACTTCTCTCCCCTCTTCCACTGTTTCTACAGAGGGACATGTGGTTTTTTGCTTTATCAAAATGAAGCATGGACAAGAAAGGTGCAGAAATAGGTCTGATGGTCTCCATAGATAAAAGTTGCAGAGTAGCTCCCAATCAGGGATCATGTTGCTGACTGTGGAGTGGAAATTCCAACTCTTTTCTTACTTGCTCATTGCATACAAATTGGAAAGTATCTGGTATATCTGTCATTGTTCTAAGATCTCAGGACACAGCAGTGAGTAAGACATAAAACTCTCTGATAGGATTCAAAAGACAAATCTGCAAGTGAATATTCATTTTAGGGAGCAGTAAAAGCCATAAAGAAAAAAAGCATCACAAGGTGATGGAGGTAGAGCATGAGCTGATGCTGGGGACAAGGGGTTCAGGACCAGTGAGGACTCCAGACACAGGAGGAACGGTGCCAGAGTCTAGTGGCAGGAGCAAACTTGCCAGGACCCAGAAGGTTCAAGCTCCCAATCCCATGAGTTGTGATACTCTGATGAGCAGCTAAAAGTTGCAGGTGACCTGAGGAGGCGGCACACTCAGGAGGGAGGGCCAGGCTGGGGCATCATGATGGGTAAGCTGGGAAAGCACAGTGGTGAGGCGAGGGGTAACAAGACAAGTGTGCCTACAACAGAATAGCCCAAAAACATGATAGAAGAGGTCAGAGAGGTGGGAGGGTCTTCAGAGGGCATGACCTGGTAAGGGCTTGGCTGTCCATCTAACCCCAAAGTGTGCAGAGACAACATAAAAGGAATTAAAAAAGCAAGGAGGCATATTGCTTATTTCAGGCACTCACGTCTGATAAGAAACTGATAACTGGGGACTATAAAAGCTACAGCAGATGCTTCTCACACAGTGACTCCAGTGATCAAAATGCTTTCATCACAGAAGTGAATCAGTTCCTGTGAATGATAAGAATCAGGTTAAAGAATAACCAAGCACAAATTGGCCTCTTTCTAAAATGTTTATGCCCAATGAGTCTACTAGGAAAAAGAGAATGTAAAATTAAAAAAAAAAAAATTAAAGTACTCACCCAGGTGAGACTACTTATAGATCAGCCACCTGAAAGTGGTTCATGTAACCCACTGTGTTGACTGTGGCTGGGAATAAGACATAAATCCATCTGATTATGGTTGTGTGGTGTAGGGACAGGTAGTGAGGATGGGTTGTGGGAAGGGAGCTGATCTAGTTTGGATCTGAAAGGCCCATCTGTTAAATAAAGTTCTAGTCCCCAACCCATGGGAGGTGATGGAGCCTTTAAGAGGTGGGTCTACTTGAGGGAAGTTAGATGATTGGGGATGTGCCCTTGAAGGAGATTTTGGGACCCCACTCCTTCCTGTCTCTGTTTTTGCTTCCTGGATACTTTGGGGTGAACAGACCTCCTCATATACCTGCCATGGCTGAATCTCAGAAGCAGTGAGCCAAAATAAACCTTTCCTCCCATTCAACTGATTGTCTCAGTCAGGTATTTTGTCACAGTGATGGAAAGCTGACTAACACAGGAGGTATAAAAGAATGTATAGTCTGCCATCCACATCCTCATATTCAATCAAGTATAAATGGAAAATTAAAAAAAAATTTGCATCTGTCCTGAACATTGTTTTCTAAACAATACAGTATAGGAACTACATACATAACATTTACAGAACTTAGGTATTATGAGTAATCAAGACATGAATGAAAGTAAATGGGAGGATGAGCATAGGTTATATACAAACACTACACCCTTTTATATAAGGGGACTTGAGCATTCTCTGATTTTTGTATCTGTGTAGTCCTGGCACCAATCCCCCATGAGTATGAAGGGACTGCTGTATACAGAATGGGTCCTAAGAAATTGTACCTGGGTCCTGATTAGAGGCCTTTTTGTTAAATTTGCACTGGGTTTGTGGGGAGGGGAGATGATTAGTTAATGGCTAGACATTTTTATCCTATTCTATTCTAATAGCTGACATTGCAACCCAGAATGAACATTTACCAACTGGCATCTCATTGCACTCAGCTCCTCTTGAGAAATGTGGTCCATGTTTATTTCTGGACTGTTGTAGAAGAGGTAGAAGACACACAGGGGGTTAGACCAGTAGCGACTGTGGTTCAGAGCAGGCATAGACTTTGGGTTGGGAATAAGACACAGGCAGTGTTTGCTGTGTGTCTGGTGTTCTTGGAAGCTAGCCTTTTCTGGCGTGATCCTCTCTCCTAGGAAGGATCCAAGTGTCTGCTGCACTTGGAATAGGCCTTTAAGCTCCTGGCCACACAGGGCTTCCCACTAGAAAGTTTTAGTTGGGGCTCATGATCCTTAATTGTGCTCATGAACTCCCAGAAGGCTCTCCTTAGAGAAACATCGAGTTATTAAACCTTCTTATTGAGAGCTGATACCTGCCTGAGATGTTTATTCTCTAAGTAACAAATAGGCTCTGATTTTAAGCGTGCCACTTGAAGGGAACTGAAGTGGGTGTCAAGTGGAAGGTGGGCAGGGAGCCAGTGGTTGGCAAGGGCTTGTCAACTCCCCGAACTATTCCTCAGGTCACTCCCTTGCTCCTTGCAGCTGAAGTTGTAGGCACGCCAGCAGTGCATGGGGAGACAAAGGAGGTTAACAGCCAGTTTTAGTTAGAATGTTAAGTTTCCAAGTCCTGCAGCTTGTAGGACTATAATCTTAGGCAGATGCACCAAAGAGAGAACCAACTCTATCTAAGTGGAACCAATTTATCCTAATCAACTGACCAGTTTGAAAGCTAACTCATAAGTTAGTGAAGCAATCCTATTGACACCCTTCTTTTTATTTATTTTATTTTATTGTTTTTACATTTACTTACATATGCATACATTATTTGGGCTACCCCTTCCCCCATTTCTGGGCAGAACCTGTTCTACCCTCTTCTCCAATTTTGTTGAAGAAAAAACATAAAAGAAAAAGAAAAACGTAGCATTTTTACTACTTTGAGATGAAGATAGCTATGTAGGGAGATTCCTTGTGTTGTTTCCATGCATATGTGTATTACATCCCAAATTGGTTCATCTCTACCACACCTCTTCACTGTTTCCTAGTCCCCTTCCCATAGTGGCCTTTCTAGTTTAAGAGTACTATATTTGTTCCTATGCAGTGAACATAATTGACACTCCTCTTAAGGAATGATCCCCCAGATGTGCTCAGGCAGGGTGGAATATGGAGACTATTTGTAGAAAGCTCAATATTGGCACTTAAACCTTGCTATGCTCCAGGTAAAGTTTGAGTTTGGGTTCCAATGGCTCAGGCGTTGGAAGCTTGGTCATCAGTATGGTAATGTGAGAAGTGGTGAGAGATTTAAAAGCTGGGGCCTTGCGGGTGGCCATTGGGGGTACTGCCCTCATAAGGAATTGCAGTTTTCATGGGGGCCCTGGCTAGTTCACTGGAGGGGGTTGTTGTGAAAGAGTGAGACTGATGCCTGAATCACTCTCTAGCTTCCTGTCTCACCATGTGATCTCTCCTGGTAGCATATTCTCCATCATTGTGATACCAACCACCAGGGGCCCTCATCAGAACAGAGCTGATGCTGGTGCTATTACTTGAATCTCCAGAACAATGACCCAAAAAAACCTCTGTTCTTTAGAAGGTTGGGTATTTCTTTATAGTAAAGAAAAACAACTAATACAAAGCTGCTCTTCAGTGAATCCTCATAAAACTGTGCCTTGGTGCAAAAATAAGACATGGATGCTATTTTTGAGAGACATGAGGTAGAACCCAAACTCCCAAAAACTACAGTCAGGCTTAATTTTGTATCAAGATAATTCTCCCTCTCTTTGCTTCTTTTCCCTCCATGCACGGCTTTATCATCTGAGCTAGAGTTTGTGCACCTAAAATTTACTCTTCCAGAAAATAAAAAGGTACCAGAACCTACAAAAGTTGATATTAACAATACAGCTGAGAAGATTAGGAGCAAGAAGGACGAGGACAGGGCCAAAGATGATGGAACCGTGAATACATAACTCAGGCAACTGGGGTTTTTGCAGTAATTGGAAAGATTTGTCAAGCTGAGAGAGGCTTTAGTTTAAAAGGGGAGATGAGTAAATGTTTCAGGAGCTTGTTACTAGTTAAGTATGAGTATGTGCAATTAGCCTTTTGGGATGAAATTAAGGCGTATTGTATAGCCTTAGAAGCTATATTGTATAGCATAGAAGCAAATGCAGTAGAGGGAGAAGTACTAAGTAGCAAATTGATGAAATATTCCTTCTTTATACTTCTATTCCTAGAACTCAGAGTGGGCTTTAAGTTTTTCACCTGGTCATAATTGTATCTGGTGGTCCTTCCTCTGGTATGAAGTGTGAACTTGTACAATATAAAGACATGCTGTTTGTGAGAGAGAGCACCCAGGAGAGCCTGGTGTGTTGTAGATGTTCAGTGGATGTACACGGTTTCACAGTCACTCAGAGGGCCCAGAATTGGCCAATAGCCCTATTTTATTAACTCCTCAACTATTTGCCTGTTCCTATTCTTCACTCTATGACATATGTGGAAAGGGAAAAGAAATATATGAAAAATACAAAAAATAAAATGATTTATCATTTAGAAATATGGGAAAAATCAATAGGCCACCAAATGGGGATATCAAGATTTTGTCCTACTTTGAAATGTTCAAACACTCTGGAGGTGTAGTGATAACATCTGAAATACCTTAAGGAAGAACTTAATCTGAGCACCATAGGTTTCTTAATCTCCTTTTTAAAAAACATGATTTTGATTGAGAACCAATTTGAGGGGAGAGAAGTATATGTGTCCTGTTCAGTAATTAATATAATTGGATTAAATTTTTCTTTGGAAGCAATGTAACACCATACACAATTTTCTAAGACAGTTTAGGGCTGTCCCATTCTGTAACTCAAACTAAGAAGAGTCATTTTTTTTGGAAAGGACCATTACAAACTACATGAAGGTTTGACAGTCAGTTGTTTCTCCAACATAACCAAAGACTATGTATGAGTGGATAGATGGAGGTACAACCTCAGGAGGGACTGCTGTCATTTGGATCTGGAATGTTCCCCAAGGCCTATGTGTTAAAGGCTTGATTCCCAGGTTGTTACTCCTGGGAGGTGGTAGGACATTGAAGAGGTGGGGCCCAGTGGAAGGTATTAGGTCATTGGGGTGTGACTTCAAGGGGGAATATGAGACCTCAGTCTCCTTATCTTCCTTTCTTTTGCTTCCCAACCACAAGGCGAGACAGAAGGCTAATACAAGGATGGAGGTACAACTCCAGATGGAAAGATCTGCATTAACAGACATACTTGTCATTGAGGTTAATGGTGAAACCCTAACACGCAAGGCTGGAAATAAACTGGCTCGCTTATTATTGGTTGAAGTCTTTCTGTTACACCCATTCATGTTCGAATGCTGTAGCTCTACAAACAGGTTTGAAAGTAGTAACTGATGTAGTATATGTGGGTTTTTAAATTCAGCACACGACACAGCAGATGCATCTTCTTTTTTTCTCCAATGAAGTCTTCACAATGCTTCTGAAGTAGCTTGTCCTACAAGAAGACTAAGAAACACCAGCCTACAGTAGCCTTGTCTAATACAGCGTGTCCCTAGGATTGGAGGAAACTTGATTGCTGGTCTCTGGGGTCTCATTCATGCTATGTTCAAACACAGAATTTTAGAAGAACAGAGAGGTCCAGAAGAACATATGTCAGAAAGGAAAAAACTGGCTGGCATGAAGTTTTCTTCAAGTTTTCCTTTGAGCCCTTGGAATGGGTGCACATGGTCGAGAGTTTTTGAGTTTTCATTGGATTCTAGAGAGGAGAAGTCAAGAAAGAGATTTGAACCACCAGTACTGTGAGGGGGGGAAGGAGGGAGAGAGGGAGAGAGGGAGAGAGGGAGAGAGAGAGGCTTGAAAAGGGGAAAGCAGATGCTGCAAAGAATGTTGCTTGGCTAATCCAGGAGCACAATTTCTCCTAAAATAGAATTGTGCACTAAGATAGTATGATCCTGTTTTTATTGCTTTGACATATCTGGTTAAGTGAGGTTTCTTAGAGTTTTTAGTGTAGATTTATCAGCATGATGGTTTCTCTTTCTAGCACTGAGCTACAGCCTCAGCCATCTCTTCATGAATAACAATGATGGTGGCTCACCACAACTCTCCACAATTCCATTCAGCACGTCACTTTTTCTATTTTCAGAAGAGTTCTGCCCTTTCTGAAAACACAGGTGGCTGTACTATTATATAAGATCATGGCTGCCACAGAAACCTTTCTTCTCACCAAAATTGCTTGGGGAGCTTTTCTGACTGGAACACAGGTAAATCTGAGAACGTGCCTCTGAGAGCTATGCTTTGTCAGAAAAGGCATGGATTTATGTTTTCAAGGCACTGTGAGCTGGTTTGATGTAAGTTTATTCCTTTGTCCTAAACTCCTTTCTTCCTGCAAACCACCTGCAACTGTGGTTTGTAAATTAACTGCCTCTGACATCTGAAGGGAAAAAGCTCTCCAAAAGCTACAAAAATCTCAACTGATACTACTCTGAGAGTCAAGGAGGACAAAGGAAAGGGTATTAATAAATACATTTTATTTTTATAGAATTGTTTCCTAGAAGGATATTTTATATAGCTAAGATAAATAACAGCAAAGCAAGTATCTTTGTAGAGATTGCCTTCAATTATCCTGTTCAAACACTGAACTCAAGAGACTTCATTTAATCAAGAAAAAAGAAAAAAGGTAAACCCTTGAAGTTATGTATTGTTACTTCCAAAAAGAATCCTAACCATGAAATGTGAACTGCTTTTTTAAAAAATAGAGACATTTATTTTAAAAGTAAAATATACACATTACAGAAAGTTTGAAAAAAAAATCTTTGGTTCCAACATCAAAGATAACCACTGTTCACTATTCCAGTGCATTTCCTTCCAAGTTTTTTTTCTTGGCACAATTTCTGAGTGAACTATGTATGTATGTATACAAACACAAAATTTTATATGCTGTTCTAGTGTACTGTGAATTTCTTATTTAAAACATCATCAGAAGCTCCCCCTCATATTATTATTAACTTTCCAAACATATACATACATATATATATCATATATATACCACAATATATATATCATATATATTGTGGTATATATATTGTGGTATATATTGTGGTACTGTAGCTTAAACTCAGGCCTCATGCTTGCTAGGCAGGCACTGTACCACTTGAGCCACTCCATCAGCCTTTTTGTATTTTTTTTTTTTTTTCTAGATAGGGACTCATGAACTATTTGCCTGTGGCTGGTTTTGAACCTGGATCCTCCTGATTTCTGCTTCCTGAGTAGATAGTATTACAGGTGTAAGCCACCAGCGCTGGGCTTTGAAACATAATTTTTACAATTGCCTTAATAGTCCATTGAAGTAGAAGTTTCATAATTTAGCTAATCTTTTCCCTACTGGAAGAGAAATATTTGACCCCAACTAAGATTGTTTTAATCTCTCACCATCATAGAGAATGCTGTGAACATCTTTGTCTATATATTTTTCTTTGTTTCAGATGATTTCTGCAGAACACAGTCATAGAAGGCAATTAGAGGTAAAAAGTTATGAACATTTCAAAAGATTTTAGATTTATACATTTGACTTGGATGGGTGCTAGAGTGGGAATTTTGCTGTGTGTTTTTCTTTTTTAAATAGAGATTCAAAATAGTGAAGAGACCCCTTCTCACATTCCTCCTGGGTTTGGAGCTTATCAATATTTTTTCAGGCCTTTCGTAGTTTGCTAGTATTTGGGAGGTTGAAGAATATGATTAATTTTAAAATAAAGCTAGGAAACACAGAATATATGTCAAGGCAAATTCTCCTTAGGTTTTATGTGTGTGTGTGAACTCAGGGCCTCATGCTTGCTAAGCAGGCACTCTACCACTTGAGCCACTCCACCAGCCTAGCTTCTCATATTTTGATATTAATTCTAGAGATGAAGTCAGCACTATTTGAAACCACCTATTCAGATATTTACAGATTAAACAGAGATTTGAGACTGACTCAGGATGAGGATACTATTTGTAAAACTTATTTATAGATAAGAGAAGGAGAAGGAGTTTAGGCAAGGATTTAACTTCCATGGGAGTTTGGTCAAGAGAAGTGAGGAGAAAGAACAGAGTGGATGAATGGCCTGAGAAGAGAATAGAGGCCTTTATTAGCAGAAGCTAATTCTTAACTGTCTCCTTGATTTACCCATTTCAAAAGGTTCTTTCCTCCAAATAAGATAGTACTGAAACTTTGTTCCTTAAAATGGTATGGGGCAAATGTGGCCATTTTACTCTCTGTGAACAAAATGGCTTATTTTCAGGTGCATGATCTTTTTTTCTTTTTCTTTCTTTCTTTTTTTTTTTTTTTTTGGTGGAACAGGAGTTTGAACTCAGGGCTTTTCACTTGCAAAACAGGTGCTCCACTGCTTAAAGCCATGTCTTTAGTCCATTTTGCTCTGGTTATTTTGGAGATGGGGTCTCACAGACTTTTGCCCAAGATGGTCTTCATTCATGATCCTCCTGAACTCAGCCTCCCAAGTAGCTAGGATTACAGGTGTGAATCACCAGCACCATGATCTTACAGAGATAAGATAGGAATTCAAGATGAGCTTCCAACTTGATCATATGTAATATATATCTAAATCTGAACCATGTTAAAATCTCTTAACCATGTGAAAGCTAGATTGCATTAGGCAGGGGCATCTCTCTCTCTCTCTCTCTCTCTCTCTCTCTGTGTGTGTGTAAAAGAGTCATTCTTGTTTGTAACAGGGAGATGATGTCATAGAACTGAGATGAAACATTTTCCACCTACCCACATCTTCTTCTAAGGAAACCACTCTTCTCAAAGACCCTATTTGTGTCACTGGAATGTCAGCAGGAGAGGAGGAAGGTGGGGATGAAAAAGTAGCCATATAATAATGGCTTCAACCAGTGGAACAGAATAGAATATCCAGATATGAAGCCACACAACTATAACCAACTTGTCTTTGACAAAGGCGCTAAAAATATATGATGGAGAAAAAGCAGCCTCTTTAACAAAAACTGCTGGGAAAACTGGTTAGCAGTCTGCAAAAAACTAAAACTAGATCCATGTATATCACCCTATACCAATATTAACTCAAAATGGATCAAGGATCTTAATATCAGACCACAAACTCTAAAGTTGATACAGGAAAGAGTAGGAAATACTCTGGAGTTAGTAGGTATAGGTAAAAACTTTCTCAACAAAACCCCAGCAGCACAGCAACTAAGAGATAGCATAGATAAATGGGACTTCATAAAACTAAAAAGCTTCTGCTCATCAAAAGAAATGGTCTCTAAACTGAAGAGACCACCCACAGAGTGGGAGAAAATATTTGCCAGCTATACACTAGACAAAGGACTGATAACCAGAATATATAGGGAACTTAAAAAACTAAATTCTCCCAAAACTAATGAACCAATAATGAAATGAGCAAGTGAACTTTCTCAAAAGTAGAAATTCAAATGGCCAAAAAACACATGAAAAAATGCTCACCATCTCTAGCAATAAAGGAAATGCAAATTAAAACCACACAAAGATTCCACCTCACCCCGTTAGAATAGCCATCATTAGTAACACCACCAACAACAGGTGTTGGTGAGATGCGGGGAAAAAGAAACCCTCTTACACTGTTGGTGGGAATGTAAACTAGTACAACCACTCTGGAAAAAAATTTGGAGGCTACTTAAACCACTAAACATTGATCTACCATTTGATCCAGCAATACCACTCTTGGGGATATACCCCAAAGACTGTGACACAGGTTATTCCAGAGGCACCTGCACACCCATGTTTATTGCAGCACTATTCACAATAGCCAAGTTATGGAAACAGCCAAGATGCCCCACTACTGATGAATGGATTAAGAAAATGTGGTTTCTATACACAGTGGAATTTTATGCAGCCATGAAGAAGAACGAAATGTTACCATTCACTGGTAAATGGATGGAATTGGAGAACATCATTCTGAGTGAGGTTAGCCTGGCCCAAAAGACCAAAAATCGTATGTTCTCCCTCATATATGGACATTAGATCAAGGGCACACACAACAAGGGGATTGGACTTTGATCACAAGATAAAAATGAGAGCACACAAGGGAGATATGAGGATAGGTAAGACACCTAAAAAATTAGCTAGCATTTGTTGCCCTCAACACAAAGAAACTAAAGCAGATACCTTAAAAGCAACTGAGGCCAATAGGAAAAGGGGACCAGGAACTAGAGAAAAGGTTAGATCAAAAAGAATTAACCTAGAAGGTAACACCCATGCACAGGAAATCAATGTGAGTCAATGCCCTGTATAGCTATCCTTATCTCAACCAGCAAAAACCCTTGTTCCTTCCTATTATTGCTTATACTTTCTCTACAACAAAATTAGAAATAAGGGTAAAATAGTTTCTGCTGGGTATTGAGGGGGTGGGGGGGAGAGGGAGGGGGCGGAGTGGGTGGTAAGGGAGGGGGTGGGGGCAGGGGGGAGAAATGACCCAAGCCTTGTATGCACATATGAATAATAAAAGAAAAAAAAAAAAGAATTAACCTAGAAGGTAACACACATTCACAGGAAATTAATGTGAGTCAACTCCCTGTACAGCTATCCTTATCTCAACTAGCAAAAACACTTGTTCCTTCCTATTATTGCTTATACTCTCTCTACAACAAAATTAGAGATAAGGGCAAAATAGTTTCTGCCAGGTATCGAGGGGGTAGGGGGAAGGGAGGGGGCGCGGTGGGTAGTAAGGGAGGGGGTGGGGGCAGAGGGGAGAAATGACCCAAGTATTGTATGCACATAAGAATAATAAAAAAAAAATAATGGCTTCAATTTCCCCAAATTTGGTAGTCCGGAAAAAAATTGTGGGTCACAGTAATGTAATAAGTTCAGTCATGGAACAGGCTTTTCTCCTCTGAAATTTTCTAAATTATATTTGGCATTTGAAGTAAAAAGTATGACATGATGCGGCTTATAGGCCATTATAGCATAAATGGCAGAGGGCAAAAGGGACTAGAGGGGAAGTTTCTTTTCCTTTTCCTGGTCGGTGCTGGGCATTGAACCCAGGTTCCCTGCGTGCCAAGAGTGTGCCCTACGAACTCCATTTAAACTGGAAGAATGTGGTCACTACTGGATTTTTGTGATGATGAAATAGTTCTGTATCTTCACTGCAGGTGGTTACAGGAATCCATGTGATAAAATATGAAATATTCACATCTACTGTATCAAAGTCATTGTCCCAATTTTGGTATTGAATTATAATCATCCAGGATGTTACAGGAGAAACTGGATGAAAGTTACAAGGCACTTTTCTGTGCCATTTTTGTTACTTCCTATAGATCCACAGTTATTTCATTTTTTTCTTTTTCTTTTTTTTAACTGGGGCTTGAACCCAGGGCCTCATGCATGGTAGGGAAGCATTCCACCACTGAGCTACATCCTCCATCCTTTTTTATTTTATTTAACTTTCCCAGACTAGCCTCAAACTCATTACATTGCCCAGGCTGGCCTCAAATTTATAATCTTTCTGCTTCAGCTTCCCTAGTAGTGGTATTATAGGTGTGCACTACCATACCCAGTTTTTTTTTGTTGTGCTGGGGTTTGAATTCATGGCTTCATGCTTGAGGGAGTTGCTCTGCCACTTAAGCCATACCTCCAGCTCTTTTTTCCTATGATTATTTTTGAGATAGAGTCTTGCTTTGTTTTTGGCCTGGGCTTGCAATCTTCCTGATATTGGCCTCCCAAATAGACAGGATTATAGGCATGAGCCACAGGCTTTTTTTTTTTTTTTTTGAGACAGGGTCTCACTGTGTAGCCCAGGCTGGCCCTGAACACCAAACCTTCCTACTTTATACTCTGCAATGCTGGGATTACAGCTGTGAACCACCATGCCTGGCTCAGTATAGTTATCTCTAAATAAAAAATTAAAATAAAAGATGATAGGAGCTGGGCATGGTGGCTCACATCTGTAATCCAACTATTTGGGAGGCTGAGATGGGGAGGATGGTAATTCCAGGCCAGCCATGGCAAAAAGTTCAAGAGACTCCAACTCAGCAATAAAAACAGGGAAGTTTAAATAGCAGGATCATGGTCCAGGCTTGCCCAGGGGAAAAAGTGAGAGTCTATTTTAAAAAATAAGCAGAGCAAAAAGGGCAGGGGGTATGATTCAAGTGATAGAGGCCTCGAGTTCAAATTCCAGTACTGCAAAATAAAAATATGATGGAAACAAATTCCAAGAAAATGGTAGAAATAAATGTTAAAGTCTCATTATGATTCTCTGGCCATAGCAATATTTCAGAAGAGGGAAAGTTTCTCATATTTCAGAAGACAGAAAGGTTTTCTTTAAAATTTCATTATGGGGGGGGTGGGATATGTAATGGAATAAGAATGTTAGATGAAAAAGATACTCAAAGTTGGTCTAAGAGAGACAAGATGGTAATCTTACCCAGAAATTCAAGATGAGCTCTGTGTTGATCAAGTCTGATACATCTCTAAAGCATGAAACTATCTAAGCAACATTAATTTAATAATTTTATACATAAACTTGACAGCATAAAATACTCTAAGGATAAAAAATAAAATTTTGATAATGTTGTCATAGTTGAGAGATAGCCTGTCTTCTGTAGGTTAAATTAGATGTTATTAGAATTAGTATTCTTAATAATGATGAGAAAACAAGGAAACAGGTGGGGAAAAAAGAAAAATTCTTTTGTATGTTGGTGGAATTTTCATGGCAGTAGGATACCAATACCAGCAGTTGGCAAAGAAAGACTTCAGAGTGTTGGTGGTTATAGGACAATCGATTTGTCAGTAAAGCAAATATAAGTGTTTCAAATATCAATAAAGTCTTGGCACTATTCATTTTAGTCTATCCTATTTTTAATCAAGCACACTTAGCAGTAGTAAAGGTTCTTCCTAAAAGTGTGACAGAAAGTCACAGCAGGAGAAACAAATACAAAAAAACCTCAAGTCTTGGATTTACCACCTGGAACTAAATAATGCCGCTACCAAAGTAATTTGGAGAGCTGTCCAGCTGCCAGCATTCATTACGTGCATGGGGGTGGTTTTCAGTTGCTGTTGCTTAGCTGTATTTGTTCAGGTTCAGTGTGAATTGAGCCAGACAACTCTAGGCTATGAAGGCATTTAAAAATGGTAGTTTCTTCCATTATAAATCAACATCTAGGGAGGTATATTAATACTTTAAAGTAAAGTGAAATCTTAGGTCCTATGTTTTTATGTCATTAATTTTATTATTACTATTATGTTTATATTGAGATAGCTACATAGCTCAGGATGGCCTGGAACTCACAGTCCTCCTGCCTCAGGCTCCTCATCAGGTCATTATTATTATTATTCTTTTTTTGAGAAATTTCCCATATGACAAATATTCACATTTAAGAAGCTGAATTTTCTAATTTGTGGTTTTTGATTAGCATCTGTAACTGGGTCATCTCATGTTTTTGCCTTATAATTTAATAAACGGACCTGTCAGGTTAGGATTAAATTACGGTAGGACTTTTTCGGTTACTTAATGCAAGGGCAGAAAGACCCCTGTTCGTTTCATCAGCCACAACACAGAATTTGCCACCTGCTTAGTTTACACGAGTTGGCAAAAATTCTTTTTTCTATTCAGTGGTGTCTGATAACTGTGGCTAGATCAAGGGATTGGATATTTGATCTTTTAAATCCATCATAATGTCAAAATGACAAAGTGTGCTATGAAATTTTAAACCCAGAGTGTTTTCTTTTTACAGGACTCTATTCATTTAAATTTCTATTTTTACACTTTAATCTAGGTTTAATCAAATAGTTCATGTGAGAGACCGTGCCAATAACAGGTGAACAAAAAGAGGGGTTTATAGAAGAGGGGTTTACAGAAAATTTTGAGGAAAACAGATTTCAAACATGGCAGGAGCTAATGAATATTTATGAGGAAAGAATAAAAGGAAAAAAAAAGCTCCTGGTCCTTTCATTCTAGAAACAGATTTGTATTATTATTTCACAAAATACTATACCTTTCAAAGCATTTTTTGATGGCTATGGGAATAATTTGAGAGCCTTCCTTGTAACTTACTAGCTGTGGAACTTGGTCAAGTTGTGTAAACCCTTTAAGTCATGTTTTCGCAGAGTATTTACTAGGATTGCATGGGATGATCTATGCAGCTGGTTCACAATACTTGTCAAACAGTAAGTCCTCAAAGGTTAGGTCTTTTTATTATCACTTATAAAGAAAGCCAGACTGAGAGGTTAAAATCAAAGTCAAGGTAGAAGTATTTTAATTTGTAATTTACATATTGCTTCCTTATTCATTAATTTCACTCACACCGCACAGGAACTCTGAAGGCCAGTGTGGCAGAGACCCCCTTGGACCCCTTCACTATTTTCACTCTGGCAAAGGTGGACTTGTGGCTGTCTGCAGAGCATGGCCACCAAGGCGTGCACACTCTATTTAAGAAGTGAACTACATACTTCAAAACAAATGAACGAGATGAAAGCATATAGTGTCCCTCAGGCTTTAAATAGTGTTCTATGTCACACAGATATTTGTGTTTCTATGACTTTATAAAATTGTAGAGGAATCCCAAAGAAGAGAGGAAAAATCAGAGGCTAAATCTTCTGGAATTTGTCACTGTCAGTTTTCTCAGATGGACAAACTAAGACGAGTTACCTCACATGGAGAGTACGTTGTATCAGAAGTCTTTTTTTTTTTTTTTTTAATTTCTTTTCTCTTTGAGCCTTCCATGGTGAGGATAAGTGGATGTCTCTAGTTCTACTTGGAGAGATTCAAAGAAGGAAACCTCATTAGCAGGGGGACAAGGAACCAGGCCAGGCAATATCCAAATATTTATTACTTGATTTTATCTTGACTAGAAAACAAAGGCCCTTTGTTCAAAAGGCTCTTGATTGTTATCTGTCCCTTGTACTTCTGAACCTTTCTCTGACTGCTTTATAAAAAGGATCTATTAATTAACTTGGTGCTTGGAAGAAAGAAGTGAACATTCTCTGAACCCTAAGAATTCTCCAAAAACGGCCAGTAAGGTTGGTAAAAGCAGCAGCATTATAAGCTCATTTTACACTGGAAGAAATTGAAATTCAAGTTCAAATTAATTCTGTGATCATGCAATAAATAATTTGTAGAGCAGGGGCCAAAAAAGAGCAAAGAGCTATTTGCTGGAGACGTGGGTTTTAAAATTTGACTTCTTTATACCCATCTAGAGACTCAACACTTGGCTTCCTTGTTTTGTTTGGTGTAGGGGATTAAATCCAGGGCCTCACACATGATTAGTTTCCTTACCTTAAAATGGGTTCAGTGGATTAGACAGGTGTGGACAATTTTTTTCTGGATAAGGCTAGGTAATAAATGTTTTTGGCTTTGTGGGCAATGTATTTGCTGCAGCAACCATTGCACTTTGCTGAAAGCAGCCACAGACAGTAAGCAAACAAATGGATGTGATTGATTGTGTGCCAATAAAACTTCATTAATAAAAACAGGCATCAGGTTGGATTTGGCCCATAGGCTGCAGTTTGCAACCCCCCGGACTAGATGATGTAGAAGTTTCTTTTATTGCTGATATTTTAGAATTCAACTTGTTTTAATAGCAGTGCTATATTTCCCCAAGAAATATTATTCAATCATCTATTGAATTATCCAGCCATCTGTTGATTATGCAGTTTGTGGTGTTCTTAAGTACTCTTCTGCCCCTTTCTTCTCCTTTCTCCCTTACTGAATGTGTATGATGTACATTGCAGATTTAAGTTATTGTAACTAGATAAATTAAGTATTGTAACTAGATAATGCTTTTGAGATGATGTCACAGAAAGTGTTCAGCATAAGAAGTAAAAAGAGAACACCCTTAAATGCATGTCATTGTATTGGTATACTTCATGAGGTGGCAGGTTTAAGTCAATACTCTGAAGTGGAGGTCTGGGTTTATTTGAGGTACGAAGTTCCATTTTTATCAAAACTTTTTAGATGACTGAGGCAAGGTGCTTGCTTTCCACATTCATGAATATAATTGTCTCATTTTTTTCATGTTACTTCCCTTTGATAGCTCTAATCTTAACCTACAGTAGTTTACATAAAACTTGTTAAATTTTGTACCTGATAACTAACCTCTCCCCATCTCTTTTTCCTCTACCCTCCCTAGCCTATTGTGCTCTCTACCTCTATGAGATCAGCCCTTTTAGTTCCACATGTGAGTAAGAACAGGTGGTATTTGTTCTTCTGTGACTGGTTTATTTCACTTAACATAGATAGGAGGAACAATTCCTGGTTTTCTATTGCACAGCAGGGTTATAATAGGTCAACTATAATGTATTATATATTTCAAAATGCGTAGAAGAGAGGATTTCCAATGTTTTTATTACAAAGAAATGATAAGCACTGGAGGCAATGGTTATGCTAATTGCCCTGAGTGATCATTATTCGGTGTGTTCATGTTTTGAAACCTTACATTATGACTCATAAATATGTACCATTTTTATGGGTTGGTTAAAAATAAAACTTACTAAACAACTCATCTAATCTATTGGATGGAGAGCAGTCTGGGTGATTTAAGTAGATTATGGGCTCAGAAAATATAAGATTCTATCATGGATAAACTAAAGAGTTGATAAATCAATGGAAGCATGAGGATCAGTCACTGGCTAACTCCCTTTCAGATTTGCGGGATGGCTCCATTCATCCTTGATCACCAGCTAATGATATCTAGAAGATCCCTGTGGTCACTGAAAGCTGAGCACATCTTTGTGGCTCTCTTATGAGGCATCAGACTCTGTGGACTTTTGTCTATGATTTCATTTTGCTACTATGAACAAAAGATAGGGATGAAAGAGAAAGGCTTAATACTATATTTTGTTGTAAATTTGTATAATTAAAATGGTTGCACAAAAATCAAAGCCTTAGAATGTGCACTGTTGTGGGGGAAAGTTATACTTATCAGCAGTTGACAAAAATGAATTTTTTTCATGACAGAGGGGAGTATGGAAAAATGGAATCTGTTGTGAGTATTCAAGAATAATGAGCAAGAGAAGAGAAGGAAAAGGAGAAATCTCCATCAAGTCCTACTAAACCTAGAAGTCCATGTGACCTGTGTACATAGGGAAAACCCACCAAAATTAAAGTGAAGTCATTCTTGATTTCCACAGATGAGCCCATTCTTTCAGGAGTTATTAAGTCCTGTGAGAGAATGGATATTTCTGTATTTTCTACAGGAAATTGTATTTGCTTCAATGTAAGAAGGAAATTAGTAGGAGAAAATTAATGTGAGTACTGAGATTGTGTGAGAGAGACAGAAATAGGAAGAGAGAGAGAGAGAGAGGGAGAGAGAGAGAGACCCACTCAGTAGTGGAGAGAAGTGGAACAAAAGGCACAGAGAATTATAATATCAAGTAATGGATTTTTAAAAGAAAGAACAAAATTTATGGTATGCAGAAACTGTGCAAGGTAAAATTGGTATTTTCAAAGTTACACTTCTAAGTGTCTGATAGACTTTCCATACCCCCACCTCTTCCCACCAGGAGCAAGTCCCATCTTCCTGCCCCTGCGACCTTGTGAGGGCATTGGAGCCTGGAACCTCCCACCCAGAGAGCTTCAGGTGGAGGTGGCCTGGTATTTAGGATAAGACTCAAGGATCCCAGAAGGAGAGTGGTTTTCACTCACTGTTTTGGGTATTTTACCACATAGGGCTTCTGGCTAAAGTCCCTCAGATTTAATTAGGATTCTAAATGAAACAACACCACACACCTTTCTAGCTCCACTCATCTCTCAGTAGGCTTACTGGATTTAGCAAACACTCTAGATGCTTTTGTAGAACAAGTATTTCTTGAGATTGATAGGGACCAGTGCAAGGGAACAAAAGGCAAATAAGCTATATATGGCCCCTTAACTTGTTACCTATTGTTGTGTTCAACAGCTTTGCCATAAACACCAGATTATATTATAAGGCCTGGATGTTTACAGAGTAGGAGTCCCTTGTGACTAAACCAAGCTATATGTAGTGGTGTTCAAGATGGCTACACAAATGACAAAGACAAGGGGCAATTGTTACCAAAGAAAAGCCTTATCACACAAATGACAAAGACAAGGGGCAATTGTTACCAAAGAAAAGCCTTATCCCATAAAATATCCCCAATAAGGCCCCAGAATCAATTCAGATGTCAGACAGTTTGTCAGAGCAAAATCACAGCATTTGCTGTAAGTTGACTTAAAAATCACTCGTTTAGGAGGTCACACAGCTGAGCAATACATCACTAGCTTCCCATTAGCTTCCTGGAAATAACACCCCTGACATGTAGGTATTGATGACAGTTGTCTAGGTTATTTTGCAGAAACTTGAAGTCTTGCTTTTGCTCAGTGTACTGACTCTTTACTAGTACCTATAGGTCCTTGATGGATAAATAAAATGGGATAAAAGGTTTGGCACTTCTGTTTTATGTTGTGTCTGCTTCCTTTGCGGCCTCATCTTTGAGTCAGACTCTATATAGCTCTGCATGTAGACATGCTGATCATTTGAGAAATGTTTTGTGCACGATTGTAACAGAGGGTTAACTTGTCCTATTGCCTATTAGAGTTACATGTGTTTCTTCTATTCCACCCTTTTGCTTCCTCAGATCTCAGGCACCCATAGCCCAGATCAAACTATGAGGCCTGGACATGTATGCAAGACAATAACATCAACAACAGGAGTAACTCAGAAGTTCCTGAGTGAAGCCACTACTGTCAGCCTGCAAATCTCAAGGACAAAATTCTTGCACACTAAAAGGAAAACACCTCTAGAAACCATGCCCAGACCAATGGGCAATTACTAAAATTTGGCCCACCCTGAAAAAATCAATAAAGCTAATCAAAACAATTAATCAAAACTTCCTTTCACGTGAGCAGCTTGGTCACCTCTGGACAGTTAGCTTCCTTCAGCTTGAATTGGCCCACTTGAGTTGAAGTACTGATAAAGAAGCTTTACCTGTCTTGTTCGTAATATGTGGCTTGGTCTCTTTTCTATTGTTTCTTCTTTCTGGCATCATTTCCCATCCAATATTTAGGATACTTATTCTACAAAATTATTCATTATTTGCTTGAAAGTCAAATTTGACTGGGTAACTGGATTTTATTTGTCAATCTTATTTTATGAACTCTGGGTTCCTCCAGAGATTCTGGGAAGGGTCTTAGGAAGTTCAGACCTGTGGCTATTTGGAGGGAAGAGCCTAGAATAAGAACTGGTGTAGAAAGTGTAAGTAAATTGTCTTCTAATTGCAAAAACACAAAATACTCTGAAGTGAGCAGGGCAAAGCTACTCAGACTCTCTTCACCATTTATCCCCAACACCATTCCCTGAGGGGGAAGGAATCACCCTGTGGTCCTTTCCTTCCTAACTGTTCTGTTGAGAATGCCCCTTGACCTATTTGAGTCAGGCTCTGCGTTTTGTGTATTTAATGAGTGATTTCAACTGGCAGGCAGTTTGATTATTAAAGGAGAATGGACCAGACATGGAAGGCGGGGGTGGGGAAAGTGGGGGAACTCCAAAGGACACAGTGGAATGCTGTAGGAACAGAGCAGACTTTCAAAGTTACACTTAACTGCATGATTGAAAACACACACACATAAATAATACCATGGTTGTTTTTTCAAAACATATTTTTTCTTTATAAATCAGTTTATAAAATTTATAAACTAAATTTATAAACTGATTTATAAATTAGTTTATCTAATTTATTAATATTATCTGTGACTGTTCTTGGAGAATTTCCTAATGAACAAGAATGTATATCCAGTATCTTTGGTCTGGACACGGTCAGCCAGAATCACAGCCACTGCTCTCTGTGTTGATCCAATGGGATGTCTTATAAGCATCCTTTTCCCAGCTCTTGAAGTCTCAGCTTATAGTGGTCATGGACGGACAATTTCTGTTTAATATAAAGGTTTTTAAAAATTCTTGCTTCGACCCCACATCTCTATCTAGTATGATTGTTATTAACTCAAGTCTAGGCTGAATGATAATTATTGACATTTTTTATTTTTACTTTTTTGAGATAGTGTCTTGCTATGTAGCCCAGGTGGGCTGTGAACTCTAGATCCTTCTCTTTCAGCCTCCTGAGTTCTGGGATTACAAGGATGCACCACCACACCTGCCAATTACTGACATTTAGTGCACCTAGAACTAAAGTGGAATAATATAATATTCTGATGCAGGGTTTTCTTACTAATTTATTTATCTTGACTCTAAGTTTGATGATTTTGTAGAGTTACTCTGTTGTGGTTAGGCCCAATTCAATCATAGAGTTAAGTCTGGTTAAGATGGAGAGATTTTCTTCTTGGAACCCACTTGTTTTATTTATGTAGTTATACATAGCTCAAGGCTATATTATTATGCAGGTTCCAGTGTCATGGAAACCAGTGAAGCAATTCTGTGCTTCCATATCTAAAATCTACTGATTAAAATACAGTTTAACTGCAAAAACCTAAACACAGTATGGAGGGAAAAGGAGATGCTGTCTGTATATGATAGAAAGCTTTAACATAATGAAATAAATCTGTTTTCTATCATAATAAAAGAAGGCTCATAAATGTTTATCAGTATTACTGGGCATCCATTTCTTCTTATTTTCTCCTGGTGTTCGCTTGTGATTGTGACTTTGTGGCTATCTTGGAATTAAAAATCAGTTTAATTCTGTGGTTCATAAGAAGCAAGCTTCTGGTTCATTTCGGGTCACAACCTATCTTAGTGAGAGCGGAGTCACCTGGGATCAGCCTGCTGGCTCTGCTGTCCCTTCCTCATGGTGCCATAGTTCCATTTGCCTGGGTTGATCCCAGCGATGGAGATGGAGAGAGAAGGATGTGTCAGTGTGGCTAGAGGAAGGATAGAAGGCAGGTAGGGAAGCAAAGGCTTTGCTTTAGGATATTGGTGGTATTTTGTTACTGGCAACTATGTGTGACTTGTTACTGGCAACTATGTGTGACAACAGCAAATGCCCAGTCTTAAAGGACACTGGTGCACGGCTCGCGCTGCGGCCCGGTCACTCACCTGTGCTGCTTTGGATGGTCCTCACCGTGGTGGTGGTGCGTGGCGGGGAGGACGACCTCAGGGACACGCACTCGTCATCTTGGGAGCAGCCCTTCTCGATGGCCCGCACGTAGCTGTGGCTCCGCATGCGGAAGCAGCCGGGCATGGGCAGGTCCAGCGCCTCCACCGCCTGCGACTCCAGCTCGCTGAACACCGACTCACACACGGACTCGAACTGCCCGTTCACCTCCATCTCGCTCACCTGCGCACACACAGGGTTGCCAACACCTGGCGGTTACCACCTGGTGGAGGGCCCACCTCTCCCTTGGAGGTCTCTTCAATTCCCCGAAGAAAGGGCACTCGTCACATGAAACTCAAGTGCATGCTGTTTATTACCTTTAAGTTACAAATGAAAAGTGAATGGGGTTGGGCAGCCTTACGCCAATCCTCCAGATAGAGGGGATGATAATTTTATTTTTATTTATTTATTTATTTATTTTTGTGGTGCTAGGAATGGAACCTAGGGCCTCCTGCATCTGTTATCTTTCTAGAGGGTATATGTGCCCCTCCTCTTTTTTTTTTTTTTTAATAAAGCTTGAATCACAGAGTAAATATAATTCTTTGATTTGTTTGTTTTTCCACCTTAACTTAACCATCTGGATGAAACATTTATTCTTAATAGGATTGTTCTTCCTCTTACAAAGATACAGAAGAAATTAATCTATAACTAAACAAATAAGACTTACATCTTTGGAAACACTAGTCAGATTAAGAAAGAGGAATTTATCAGTTCATGGTCAGAGCATGTGCATTTCAGTATAACTTTTCAGCAATTTGTATCTTAGAAACTTAATATTTTTACTGTGTCTTTTGAAGTGACTAGTTTCTCAGATAGTTCCAAAATCAACTGAAGCTTGAGTGTGACGTGTGGAAGCATGCCTTATATTTTCTGGCAAGACACATTCTGTACAAAAATAGACCAAACCTAAATATGTCAAAATCTTGAAAAGCACTATGAAGATTTTCAAACTATTTACAGGTATTGCTCTTCTTTATAAAAAGCTGATATGGTTCACAAATTGCTTATAAGTACATTTTAAAAAGATCTTTGTAATGGTGCCCACTTTTTTGTGGAATCTGTTTTGATTTATTCTTCTCTGTATACAACTCACATTGGATTTGAGTATGAATTATAAAAAATTATGCCGAACTGGAAGCTCTGGTCAACATCCCACTTTGGAGCTGACTTACTAGAGATTTGGGATCAATTTTGATTTTTTTTGAGACTTCTGGAACTTTTTGTCTCAATCTTTCCTGATACTGAATTAATAAGTAATTGGGAATTCAACAGATTAAACTATAGCTAAATTTAGAACACAGGCTGAAAACTATTACAAATTTTAACTGTCTCCTCATTTTGCGTTATCTGAGGATGTGCTCATGGAATGACTGTTGTCAGATAAAAGTGACCAATTACCTTAAGACATATGCATTTTCTAATAAGTCTTTATAGTTTAACAATAGTATTTTTATTTATTTTATCTAGTTTGATATAAAATCCTTGCACAGTTTCAAGTCAAATAAATACATGCATCCATATTAAAATTATAGCTATATCTTTCTCTATAAATGCTTGTTTATCAGGAAGTATACAGACATACATTTAGAGATCCAGGTATGTGATTTTTGTAACCAACTGTCAAATGGAATGAGGGAAAGGAAGAGTGGTGCCAAAATCTTAATTATAAATGAATCTAGATGTGGATTGAGGATGTATAGGAGTCTTTGTATTATATGTGTGACTCTTCTGTAAGTTTGAAATAATTACAAAGTAAAAAGTAAAGTATGTGTACATATATGATTTGTTTGATTTATATACTAAACATTACAAAGAAATCATAAAATATCCCTGTCAAAGTTACAAACATTAAACTTGGTTGACCTAATCTGTTATCTTTCTAGAAGGGTGTATATGCCCCTTCTCTCTCTCTCTTTTTGGTTTTTTAAATTTGAATCATAGAGTAAATATAATTCTTTGATTTGTTTGTTTGTTTTTCACTTAACCATCTGAGTGAAGCATTTATTCTTAATAGGATTGTCCTTTCTCCTACACAGATACAGAAAATCAAATGAAATACACCTGTAACTTAAAAAATAAGACAAACACCTTTGGAAACACTAGCTAGATCAAGAAAAAGAAATTTTCAAGGTACCTCAGTAGCCATTCACATGTCCCACCCTAATCACAACTCCTACCTCCAGTAGTAACTTCTTCTACTCCAGTTTTATTGCAAACTTCATTGCATTTGTTTACAGATTTTTTTCACCAAGACCTTGACCCTCTAGCTTAGTCTTAGCCATTGAAAACAGTGTGATATGTCTTTTAATTCACTTTAACAGACATTTTTTTCTCCTTCCTTCCTTCCTATGTAATCCACACTGGCTTCAAACTCCTGATCCTCTTGCCTCTGCATCCTGGGTGCTGGAATAACAGGTGTGCACCGCCAAAACTGGTAACATTTCTTTTTATTGAGGAATACGGGCCATTTGGCTTGTACAGCTTCCCACAGTCTGAATTTTTCTGATTTCATATTCATTGTGAAATTTGGCATGTTCTTCCGTTTTTTTTTTTTTTTTTGTAGTTCCTAAGAACTTTGAGCTGGATCCAGAGACTTGATTTGACTTGGGTTCAATCCTTTTGGCTTGACTAGCGGTCATATGATTTTTCATCAAAGGGCACAGTATGTCTGGGTTGTTTCTCTCATGTTGTTAGGAATCATTTATACTCAATGCCTAGATCTATTAATTCATTGAGGGCTGCAAAATGGCAACATTCCAATTTTATCATTACTTTATAACTATTAATTGAAATGTTTTAATAAAGGCATGTTTCTTCTCATATTATCTGGTTCCTTAATGATTTCATTACTAGGGAATGGAAGGATAAATGCTTGATTTCTACCACTTTTGTTTACAGTTTTTGAGATAATAAATTTGTTCTCTCTTTTCTTCCAAAGATTAATTTCTGGAATTCCATACATCAGCTTTCACTGACCCTCTCCCCACTCTGCCCTCAGAGTCTCCTTGTGGTCTCTGACTTTGTTCTTCAGGACTCCATTGATTGTAAGAACAAAGTGAGAGCAGTGGCCCTACTTCAGGGTTTCTCTGATAGTCAGATGCTTTGCTGATCAGCCTCATCATCATTTCCCCTATACATTATCTGTTCTAGCCATACAAGCACTGCAATATACCACCACCACCACCATCACTGTCTCACAAACACTACCATCATTGCCACCATTTTTATCACCACTACACCACCACCACCACCACTGACATCATCAGCACTATCACCACCACTGCCCCCACTGTCATCATAATACCACCACCATCACTGCCACCACCACCACCATCGTATCACCACCATACTGTACCACTACCACTACCACTGCCACCACTGACATTACTAACACTGCCATGACCACCACTATCATCCTCACCGACATCCACACCACCACCATCACTATTACTGTCACTACTATCATTACCTCTATCACCATCACCACTACCGTCACTGTCACTGTCATCCCAATACTACCAACACCAACAGTTTTAATTTGTACTTTGATTATCACAATGCCTCTAGCCTTTCATCCTTTCCAATCCTTCCTACATATTGTTTACCAGATTAATTACCCTACATCAAAGTTCTAATCATAACCATTTCATGCTTAAATGCTAACATTTTATTAATCTTTACTTAATCCCATTCTTAATGAATTAAGTTCTGTTCCTTGGGCTGGGTATACAGGGACATTCATAAAAACATGTCTCCAGGAAAATCTTCAGAATGGATTTCCTAGTGCTGCCTCTGACAATATTCTAAGGTCCAAACAGATGAAAGCATTCACTATTCCTTGAATGTGCTTTAGGCTAGCATTTCTCAAAGTTCAGAGCAATGCTACTTTAGCACAATCCCTTGGAATACTTGCTAAAATGCGAGTCCCTGGGTCTCATTCTTAGATGCTCTCTTTTTTTAGAGTTTTGGATATTTAACAACTTTTTGTCTTTTGTGTTGGGATCTTGCTGACAGTTTTGTGACCATAGGGAAAATTCCATTTAACACCATTACTTTTGCCTTACAGGATTATGAAAATACAAAGCAATCAACACAGTGCCTAACCCAGTAAGTTGCTAATAAAAGGAGGCTGTTAATGTTAATCCATAGTATTTTTGTTGTGGTCTAGTAAAATAATGTTTGTGAGACAATTTTTATTCTTTTCATCAGACTACAAACCTCTGAAGGGACAGTTATTATGCATACTTGGTATTGAATAACTTGCAAAGATCTGGTCCAGTGTTTTGCTCAAAAAATATCATTTCAATTAATGGGATGGTACTTATTCTTTTTAAATGGGTTATAAATTCAAATCCAGAGCCTCTAAGATCATTTAAAAAATACCCTTTTTTGTATCCTCTTAGGGAAAACCCCCTGAGGCAACTTCTGCACGTTGGTGGCCTCTGAAGGCAACAGAGTCAGCTCCTCCAAGAGTCCCAGATTCTTTCTTGGCCTGAGCTGAGGACCTTTCTGAGACTTTTTTTTTCTTTTCTTTTCTTTCTTTATTGTTGTGCTGGGTGGGGGTTCATTGTGGCATTTACAAAGCTTCTTGTAATGTATCAAACTTTGATGGAAGAGCCTGAGGAATTCTACCTGAAAAATTTGGATGCAGTATTCAGTTGCCCTTATCAAGTCTTCATGAGTCTTGGTACCAGTTCTCAGAAAGGGGATTCTATGTCATTAACAAAATGCAACATTCCTTAGGACCTAGCTAAGGTAAATAGCTCCCATTTTGTTCCCTGCGTGAAAGTCCTGCCTTGATAAATTGTGTTGTCTTCTAGTACTTTCATGAGTAGACTTTGCCTTGGCTTTGCCAGTGACATTTACACTGTGCATCTATTCTACAAACATCTTTACATCTGAAGCCTCATCCATCAACTCCTTCCTGACAAACTTGATGGCTACCTGATGAATTTCCAAGGATGCCCTCCTTGTGACTGACCCACCTGCAGAGCAGAAGGCCCTCTGTTCTGGTGGACCATTGACACCAGAGTGGGCTGTGGCTGAACATGTGGCACGCTCCTGCAGCATTTGACTGCAATTCCTGTCTGATCCATCAATGGTCTACCTGGGGAGGGATGGTATCCTGGCTCTCGCTCTCTTTGTTTTCACTAAACTGAAGTTAACTGCTCATGGCCACTACTAACCTAGCGGCACTCACCTGGCTTATGGTGCTCATGGCTCTCATGTAGCTCTCATTCCTGGAGCGGAACTTTGGTGACGTGAGCAAGCCTGCGGGGTCAAGGCTGTCCAGGCTGCGGTTGATGGAGACCTCACTTACTGCCCTCAGGTAACTGTGACTCCGGATCTGGAGTTTGGGTGAATGTTCATTGGAGATCCTGGAAGACAACAATGGAAGAGGTGCCTTTACTTGTTTTCCAAAACATGGGCACTACTGTCATTTGTGCAGCACCCTAAGTACTAGGGCAAATAATGTAGATGTCCCCCCATGTCTGCTAAACTCCCCAGTCGTGTGTCAGAGGGCACATTATTTTAGGTTTGACTTTTTGTTTTCCTTTTAAAATTTTAATTGGCATATAATAATTGTGTGTATGTATGGGGTGTAGTGTGATATTTCAATGCATGTAAATAATGTGATCAGTTAAGTATAACTGGCATATCCACCACCTCAGACATCGATCATTTCTTTGTGTTGGGATCATTCAAAATCCCCTGTACTAGCTGATTACAATATTCAGTTGAGTGTTGTCACCATGGGTGCCTGGCTATGCTATGGGACATTAGAAGTTATTCTTCCTGTCCAATTTTACCTTGTATCTGTTAACTGTCCTCTTTCTATCTCCTCTCCTACCCCCTCTTGCTAGCCTCTGGCAACCACTATTCTATTCTCTACTTCTATAAAGTTAACTTTTTTAAAAATAATTTTTTTATTAGGATACATTTACTATTCAAGGGGGAATTTGTAGTGATAATTCTGACCAGACTTATTTGTACATTATTTATATATAAAATTAACTTTTTAAGCTTCATGGATAAGTGAGAACAAGCACTATTTGTCTTTCTCTACCTGACTTATTTCACTTAATGTAGTGTCTTCTTGTTCCTTCCGTGTAACCACAAATGACAGGATTTCATTCTTTTGTATGGCTGTATAATATTCTGTCTACATTTTCTTTATTCAGTCATCTGTTGATGGACACTTAAGGTTGATTCCATATCTTGGCTATTGTGAATAGTGCCACAATAAATATGGGGATGTGGGTGTTTCTTCAAAATACTAATTTCATTTCCTTTCCATATATAAACAGTGGTGTCGTTGCTGGATCATATAGTAGTTTTATTTCTAGTTTTTTCAGGGGCTACCATCCCGTTTTTTCATAATGGCTATACTAACTTACATACCCAAGAATAGTGTGTGAGAGTTACCCTTTCTTCACACAAGGAAAATCTTTTGATAGGTAATCATCAATCATCTAATGTCTGATGGCACTAGAGAACAACTAAAATTCTCTTCAACCATGAATTGATTTTTCCATTCACATTTTCCTAGGCATCCTAGGGAGGGAAGAATAGCGGTGACTGTCCAGCCCCAGAATTCTGTGTGTGCAATGTATAAGGTTTTCCTTTGTAACTATTTCTTTCCCGGGGCCATTTTTTTTTAACTCACTAGTAACAGCAAGTAGGTTTGTATTTGTATCTATCCACTTATCTATCTATCTATCTATCTAATTTTAAATCTTTCATGTAATTGAGATTGAATTTCGTGAAGAAAACAGAAATCTTAGCCATTAAAAATGCACACATTTCTGAATCTTGATATACAGAGACAAGCCTTGGTGCTCTTTGGATTTATTCCAAGGTACATTGTAGAGTACAAAAGTAGGAAATACTGTTTCAAAAAGCCAAGCTTTACAGAAGTACACAAAGCAAAGCAGGAAGTGGGAGTCCCTCTCTCACCTGATTCTGCCTCCAGACAGCCACACCCCTAAGAGAACTACTCCTAGCAGTGTGAGGCACATCCTTCCTCACTCTGTCTATGAATATATTGATAATTTAATTCAGTTAGTAATGTGAAAGCTTGTTTTCACATGGAATCAGAGTGATTTTGCTTCATTAAATTTCTTTAATTTTGATTGTAACACGATTGCAACTAAAAATGTTAAGCTGATAGGGAAAGAGATGTGCACTCAACCTAGCTGGCATTATTTATCATTAACCTAGAGATCTAGCCAATGATACTAGCAAATAAAAAATAAATATATAATTAAATATTTAGAAGGTAAAAAGTCAACTGAAAAATCATGAACTAATAAGAGAGAACCTAATGGTAGCTAGATACAAAGTCAAAATACAGAAACTAATAGCTTTTTCATATATTTCAACCACCAAATAGAAATCTTCCCTTTTTTTTGGTGGGACTGGAGTTTGAACTTAGAGCTTTGTGCTTGTAAGGCAGGTGCTCTACTGCTTGAGCCACACCTCCACTCCATTTTGCTACGATATTTTTTGGGGGATGGGGATCTCATGAACCATTTTCCCTCAGTCCTCTTGATCTCAGCTTCCCAAGTAGCTAGGATTATAAGTGTGAGCCACTAGCCCTCAGCCCAAATAGAAATCTTACTTTAAATAGCTCATTTAAACTGGTAGAAGGTAAAATTAATAAAAATTGTAAAAGTGCACCAAACTTTTTTGAAGAATGTGATAAAATTTTATGGAAGGCAAAAAATAGGCCCAAATAAATGCAAAAATTAATAATTTTCATGGATGGAAATACTCGATTATGTACACAATTTAAATCTCTCCTAAATTAATCTAAAACTTGAATATAATTGTAACAAAAATCCTCACAGAACTTTTTTATTGGAATGTTGCAAACCCATCTTCAAGTTTTTTCTTTATTTTCATTGCACTTCAAAGTTTGTATGAAGTTAATGGGAACATTATTTATAAGACAACAAAGGTTGAAATAAGTTGAATGTCCACGAAGTAACGAATAGACAAAATGTGGTATATCCATACCACAGTATATTATTTAGCCACAGAAGAAATGAAGCACTGATACATGCTACATATGGTTAAACTATGGTAACATCAGGATAAGTGAAAGAAGCCAGTCACAAATGACCACATATTACATGATCTCACCTATATGGAATGTGCAGAAGAGGCAAATGAATAAAGACAAAAGTATATTAGCGATTGCATACAGCTAGGTGAGAAAGGACAGGGACCATGATAGCAGTAAGGGGTGCTATCTAGATGGGTATGGAGTTTATTTTGGAGTATTGAAAGTGTTTTCAAATTGGTGGTGGTGATAGTTGTAAAATTGTGAATATATTAAAAATACATTTGAGATGGATGAAAGGTATGGTGTACACATTATATCTCAGTCAAGCTATTATTAAAACTATATGAAGTCTCAAAATAATCAGATTTCTTTATGAAGGAAGTTTAGAGAGTGGACTAAAGTGGGAAAACTAGAGAAGAAAAGCCAGTCATGGCTGCAATACTGCAATGGTCTAAACACAAGTGATAAGGACATACTGTCGCTTGAGAGGAGTAGACAGATTTGAGAATCCACGTGAAAAGTAAGTGTGGAAGATGGGTAAGAAAGTGGCCTCTCAATAGACAGAGAGTATAAGCAAACAAACAAACAAATAAATAAAAAAGGAGAGGAGTGCCCTTTGTGCTCAACTTTATTCTATAGCTACAATGATGAGAACAGTGTGGTGTTAGTGAAGGAACAGACACGTCAGTGAACAAAAATAAGGACTCCAGAAACAGATTCAAATATGTATTTGGATTTAAGATCCGGCAAAATATAGTAGCTCATATAGATGAAGAAGAGAACAACTAGAGATGGAGTTGTGCATTCATTTTGGGAAAATTAATTCCTACTATTCATGTAGATTAAAAATAATATTAAAACCTTTAAAATGTTCTAATATGATATAGATTATATTTTATAATCTTAATTTCTATATTCTTCCACTTAAGAAATTACCAGCATATTATGAAAATAAATAAACTATAAGTCATATACAAAAGAATATGAGAAAGGTCTTAGAAGCCCATTTATTTATTTATTTATTTTTATTTATTTATTTATTTATTTATTTTTTCATTTTTCTTTTATTATTCATATGTGCATACAAGGCTTGGGTCATTTCTCCCCCATGCCCCCACCCCCTCCCTTACCACCCACTCTGCCCCCTCCCTCTCCCCCCCCCAATATCCAGCAGAAACTATTTTGCCCTTATTTCTAATTTTGTTGTAGAGAGAGTATAAGCAATAATAGGAAGGAACAAGGGGTTTTGCTGGTTGAGATAAGGATAGCTATACAGGGCATTGACTCACATTGATTTCCTGTGCGTGGGTGTTACCTTCTAGGTTAATTCTTTTTGATCTAACCTTTTCTCTAGTACCTGGTCCCCTTTTCCTATTGGCCTCAGTTGTTTTAAGGTATCTGCTTTAGTTTCTCTGCATTAAGGGCAACAAATGCTAGCTAGTTTTTTAGGTGTCTTACCTATCCTCACCCCTTCCTTGTGTGCTCTCGCTTTCATCATGTGCTCAAAGTCCAATCCCCTTGTTGTGTTTGCCCTTGATCTAATGTCCACATATGAGGGAGAACATACGATTTTTGGTCTTTTGGGCCAGGCTAACCTCACTCAGAATGATGTTCTCCAATTCCATCCATTTACCAGCGAATGATAACATTTCGTTCTAGAAGCCCATTTAAACCTATAAACCATTAAGAAAATGATTGACATAGTGTTATTTTTTTCCATAGAATTTGCCATATTTTTCAAGCTTTTTTCTGTGTCAAGTGATTTTGGATTATCCTGGACATTTTGAATATTACGTTACAAAATGGAATTCTATTAAAATCCTTTGGAGATTTTTTTTAGAAAGAAAATGATTGACAAGTAGAAATACATAAAAAATTTAAATTTTTGTTCAGTCAAAGACACTGTCTACAAAGCTAGGAAAAAGAGTTGTTGAGTAGGAGAATGTATTTGCTGTACTACACAGCAAAATAAAAAGATTCCATGTTATAATATCTGAAATGAACTTCAACATGAATACAGGTAATGCAGTTAACTCCACAAACATGGGAAAAGTCTATAAAGTGGTAAACCACAGGAAAATAAATACATGATTTCTCAGGAAAATAAACTTACATGTCAGCAAGTACATGATAAGATTGTTAATCTCACTAGTAACTAGAGAAACGGTGGTTAAAAAATAATATACATTGACACATCCCACCCATGTCTAAGTCCTCTATTGGTAAAAATATTCCAAATCTCCTCTTAGTAGCAGTGTGTATGATTGTACCCATCTTCGACCACATGTGGAATTACTTAAGTGCCATAGCTGAAATCTATAGTCTCAATATTACTAAAACCCAGGGACTTGATTTCACTCTCGCTGATCCAGAGAAAGCAAATTAAACAGATGTAGAATGTAATATCCAAAGCAAACCTCTCACGTATTTTATGATTACAAACAAGGAACTGGTTGTTCTAGAAACATGCCTTATGGGTTTTCCAAGTAGCTCACAAACACAATACCTCTGCCAGGTCAAGCAAATATTTTCCTGTGTTGTATGTTATTATGGTGAATCACACTGGGTCACATTACAAATATCCATGCCAAAAATTTCAACCAACCAACAAACTGCAGAAGTCACTTTCTCTTCAAAATCCTTTTTAAAAAAGAAAAACAGAGGCTTAGTTTGAAGCATTTATAATTTAGAGTTCACTTCCTCTTAGAACTTGAGAGTTCAATGACAGATGTGTTTCTTTGGCTATTTTGCAACCTGACCCAGGGTAATGATATCGCCAACATAAATGATGTTGCTATTCTGCATGGTTATCAGGGCAGCAGTGGGGGTGGCTATTTTTGTAAATGGTGTGTATTCAAAAGAAGTGTCCGATGTTTTGAGAAATGAGTGTCTGCTGGCTGAGATGGGGAAATGAGGCATCACTGCAACCATCAGTCATCCTGACCACTTGTTATGAAATAAGGAATAGTTCCAAAATGTCAAAGTGAAAAAAATCATTCAGAAGGAATTGAACAGTTCTACTTTAGTGAGTCATTGCCGATAAGACAACGCATGTACTCATAACACATGAAACATAAGGAAATGAACTGTTTTATCTAGAGAGCAGAGGCCACAGCTATCGACAGGAAGGGTACAGCCTGTACCTGTGCAGAAATACTCAGTAAAGAAACACCAAACAACACATTGATTACTTTATCTTCACCCCAAAAGAAGTTGATCTGCTGACAGCAAGGGAGGTGGCACATTGAGAAATATTAGCTCATAGGAGATTATTTTTCAATGTTGGCCCCTTGAAATGACATTCATCCTTTCCCACTCTTCTTCCTCAATGACTTATGCGAGTTAACTTTGTGTAGTGTGTCAGAACAGAAGTGAGATTTTAGCCATGCTGGGCCACCCATTATTGTGCCCCAAAGCCCTAAGGTGATTGTGAGGCTACCATCAGAAAGAAACGAAAGTGCAATGATATTCAGACCACAAAGATTTAAACCAATGACTCAAGACAGAAAATGGTCAACTTTGTAATGTCTGATTAACAATACAACTTCAGATGGTTGGTGATACTTTTCTCCAGAGAAGGAAATGCTTCCTGATTTCAGATCACTGAGTCCAATGGGAGAATCTCTGGATGAGAGTGCCATCCTCCTGGTCACTGCCTCTCACATAGATGGGATTACAGGCATAAGCCACCATGCCTAGCCCTTGGTTCTGATTTATAAAACATATTTGAAATATAAAGTGATTCCACATGATCCAGAGGAAACCTTTCATTGGATTAACTTTGTTCCTTTTCAAAAGTGAATATATTTGACCTTGGTCATGACACTTTTATCAAATCATAGTTATAAACACTCATGGCTTAAACTGAGAGGGTTTGATTAGTTGGCTTTCAATGTGGAAAATGGTACTTTAATGGGTGACAACATTCATCACTAGTTTTAGGGACTCAAACACAGAATATTTTATTAGTTAATCTGCTTTGGTAAAATGGAGTCCAAGTTTCTTAGCATTTTCCTGTCTTTATAAAAGTATAATTTTCATTGTGGTTGTTTATTGGGTAGGTGCTTCTTGAGTTATTTCTACTTTATAACATACCTGAAATTTGCTGGAGGTGTACCTTAAGTGGGAGAGCTCCTGCTAATAAGTATGTGTCCTTGTGTTCAAACTCTACTACCACCAAAAAAAAAAATGCTCCTTTTGCTAGGCACAGTGGCTCATGCCTGTAGCTACTTGGAAGATGGAGATCAGGAGAATTGAGTCTTGAGGCCAGCCCAGACAAAAAGTTCTTGAGACCCAATCTCAACCCATAGAAGCTGAGCACAGTGATGCACACATGCCATCCCAACTCTTTAGAAAGCATAAATAGGAAAATTGCAGTTTCAGGCTGCTAGGGCATAAACACACAACCTTACCTCAAAAAAATCAAAAGTAAAAAGGTCTGGGAACATGACTCAAGTGGTAGAGCTCCTGCCTACCGAGAGTAAGGTCCAGAGTTCTAACCCCAGTACTGCCCCTCAACCCTCTTACATTTATTACCATTTATTAAACATCTAGCTATTGCTAATACCACTCTATAGATAAAGACACCGTGGCTTCAAGAGTCTACATAGTGTTGAAGGGAATTTAAGTGGAACCTTTGACTTATAACTCCAGAGTCCTATTATCTTCCCATCTTCTGCTTCTTGGAGAATCCTGCCTGTTTTCTTTCTGTAACTTGCCCTTAAATATGTCTATCCCTTAAGATATCACCATTGTTTATTTTCTACTTTTATTCTACATTCATTCCTTAAGCAATCTGATCTACTCCATGACTCCTATCACTTCACACTAACCCTCCAATGTATTCATAGTCCATAGCTCCGTCCTAAATTTCAACACTAACCTTTCAACTAACTACTGTGCATTTCTTCCTGGGTGCTCCAAAACCCCATCACCATCCTCAAAATTGCTTTTGTTTTATTTTACATTAAGATGAATGGTACCAAAAACCTATCCAGTCAACTAAGTCAGAAATGCAGGTTTGTCTCCAAATCCACTTGATCATCACACCTTCTTGTTTTTGCTTCTTATACACATTTAAAGTTGGCTTCCTCTCTTCCTCAACACTTCTTTCTCCACTCTTTGCTTACTTCAGGCTTCACCTTGGTTTTCCTAGATAGGCTCCTGCCACCAGTCTTGTGCCCTCCATTGCTGCTGGAGTTACTTTGATACTCTCCCTCTTATCCTCCTTTGTGACTCCAGTAGGATAAAGTCTAAATTTTACCCACTTTTCTAGTATCATCTTTTGCTATTTCCTAATGTGTACTATGCATACACTTGCATCTTCTTTATCTTTACACACACTGTTATCGTTCTTGGAATATTCTCTATCCTCTACTTTTACCCACATAATTCTTATTACACTTAATTTTAGCAGGTCACTGGTGTTAGAACATCTATTTCAGTCATCTCTTTTTAGAAAGTCTTTGTCCCTCCAGACTAAATAAAGTATTCTTCCATCTGTACTCTGGTGTTTTTTATCTTTGTCTGTTATGCACGTTAACCATTGTTGCAGTTACTTTTTATGTGTCAATGTACTATACTTATTTGAACTGTTGATGGCAGAATTAGCATTTCATTCACTATGTTACATACTGTACACTGACAAGGGATTTTTGTTTTTGTTTTTTGAGACAGGGTCTGATTATGCAGCCCCAGCTGGCCTTGAATTTGATTCTCCTACATCGTCCTCCTGAGTGCTGAGATTACAGGTATGTGCCACCATGACCGGTGGAATTAAAAAAAAAAAACGAAGAATAATAGTTAACACTTGCTTTGAGAGCTTTTTTTATGCCAGGCAATGTATGTGAATGATCTCATGAAATGGGTGAACAAGTGCATAAATAAAGAGGGTATTTTGATAGATCATTTCTCTGAACCTGAAGCTGCTTCAGAATATTTTCTTTTTTCACATATACAGATCTCATAAAGGATCTTTATTAGTGTATATTAATTGTATGAAAGAATGGGTTTTATTATGATATTTTCATAGTGTTTATAAGGTATTTTGATTGTGTTTACCCCCATATTCCCATTGGTCAGCCCTCTCCCCTTCCCATTGGTCTCCTCCTATTCCCTAATGGTCTCCCTTCTACTTTCATTTTTTTTGTTTTGTTTTGTTTTTAAGATTTCACATTTGAGAGAAAACATATGATACTTATTTTTCTGAGTCTGATTTATTTTGCTTAACATAATGGTCTCTAGTTCTATCCATTTGCCTATAAATCACATGATTTCATTTTTCTTAATGGTTGAATAATATGAATCGTGTATATGGAACATTTTCTTTGTGGGTACTTAGACTGATTCTACAACTTGGCTGTTGTGAATAGTGCTCATGAAGTTTTTTTTTTGTGTGTGTGTGATATTGGGGATTGGACTCAGGGCCTCACACTTGCTAGGCAGGTTCTCTACCACTGGAGTCACACCCTTTGTCCTTTGGACTTTAGTTTGTTTTTCAGATAGGCTCTTGCACTACATTTGCCTGGGCTGACCTGGAACCAGGATCCTCCTGTCTCTGCCTTTTGAGTAATAGGGATTATGGATGTGCACCACCATGCCTGGCTCATAAATGATTTTTTGAAAAGTTTTCTTGTGATATGATTCAGACATCATAAATTCACCCTTTAAACTTCAGTGGATTTCCATATATCCATTGAATTCTGTAACCATAGCCACATCTGTTATAGAGCTACATTTTAGAACATTTTCATTATCCTTGAAACAATTTTGCACCAATTAATAGTCACTCTCTTATTAACCCTATTCCCCAAAACCTGGAAACCACTCTTTGTCTCTATGCCTTTGCCTCTTCTGGAATGAAGAAGAGGCAAAGGCTACATGGAATCATATAATTTGTGGCCTTTTGCATCTGAAATCTTCCATTCAGCATGATGTTTTTCAAGATCCAACCATACTGAGCCATGTAAATATGTCATTCATTTTTGTTACTGAATAATAACATTCCATTACAGTGAATATCTCCTGCAATTTGTCTATTTCTCTGTGGACATTTGATATATTTTCACTTTTTGGTTACTATGAACAATCATGTACAAGTTTTTATGTCAGCACGTAAAAACTTTGTAGGAAAACATTATTCAAGATAAAAAAACAAGAAACTTTACATAGGAGTGGAACTTTTGGAATAGCAGAGTAGAATTAAATTAATATATATTGGCAAAACAGCAATTTTTGAACTCAGAAAACCAAAGGCAGAAGGTTAATTATTTAGCCAACAAAAAAATACTGAATTTAGATAAAAACAGTGGAGCCAGTGGCTATTTAACTTGACTATATGTCCATTTCTCTGGTCCCCAGTCCCATGGGGACCATGGTATAGAGCTGACACAAGACAGTCTCACAACCAACAGAGGAGATAAACTGTTTTTGGAGTTCTTAAGACCACCATCTTCAGTGAGCAGTTGATATTTTACTGGCTTCACAACTTCCCATAACAGCCCCACTTCCTGGAAACTGGTGCTATTTGATCTGATTGGAAAAACCCTGTCTTGAGACTGTTATTGAAAACAGTAGCACTGTTGACAACCTAGATATTTCATGCTACAATTTCAGTTGGAGCAAACAAGAGCCTGGCCCAAAATTTACAAGAAAGACCTGGGAAACCTAATGTTCGTACAGAATATTGAAAAGTTCCATAGGTTGCTGAGGATCTAAAAGACTTCATGCATATGCAGGGATGTGTGTATGTCTACAGAAGACCTGGGAAAAGAAAAGGCTTGGGTATTCTGGGTGTGGTAGCATCCACCTGTAATTGCATCACTCAGGAGGTGGAGGCAGGAGGATCATGAGTTCAAGGTCGACTTGGGCTACATAGTGAGATCCTGTATGAGCAGGGTCTCAAACTAAGGCTGATTTGCAAGCTGCTTGAAATTCAAAAGCATTACCTTACATTCGGATATCCCTGGCAGAAGGTGGAAGATTTATTAGCTTAAGGTATTTAAGGAAATTCCAAGATGGTGGCCAGAGGGAGGAAACAGAAAGTGTGCTTCCTAAAGTAAAATCTTGGAGAGATGCTGGAGATACACATTACAGGAAAAACCACCCAGAAGAGGCAAAACTTTGACTCCTCCACACTTCCAGCCTGCGCATAGCATCTCCACTTCACATTAAACAGAGAAACCAGGAGGGCTCCTGCACTGCCGCCAGATGCCAGCACCCAGATGGCTTGGGAAGAAGCAGACCACAAGGTGAGCTAAGCGGTACGTGGTACTCCCACAGACAAACCTGGGTCAGATTAGCATAGCCCCCAGGACAGACCGACCCCCACCCAGGGAAAAAAGAGAAACTGAGTAATAAGCAATAACAACAAAAAAGACATGTAGCAAAGAGGGTGGGGTGCCCTGAGTGCCAAAGGAGGGGAGGGGCAATCCCTCATGGAACTGTAAATAAACAAGCCAGCCAGAGAAGGCAGAAGCAGCAGCACACACCCAGCAACCAGGAGCGGGAAAGCTTGTAAAAGCAGCGGTGGGAGGAAAAGTCCACAGGGGAGAGGGGAAGACCCACTTCCGACGTGAACTGTAAGTGAACACGGCGGCCTGAGAAAGCTGGTGCAGTGTCACCTCCCCCAGTGTGCTTGGAAAGGGGAAAGCTTGTAGCAGTGGCTTGAGCACAGGAGAACTCTGAGTAAACAAAGTCTCCAGGGCCAGGTGAGTGTTAAGCTCACTCCTGATATCTGCATAAATAACACTGCCAGCAACAGCAGGCTGACAGTAGCGGGCAGGCAAGCCACAGCCACAGATAGCCATTCACAGAACTGTCTGCAGACTCTTTTTTTTCTCTCTTCCTTTGATGAGACAACAACCAAACTACACCTGCATGCTGAAAAACTTACTGAAACTGTATTGCACTTGAACTTGGGACACTTTGTGGTGGTTTGTTTTGTTTTGTTTTGTTTCTTTCCCCTTTAATGAGACAATGACAGAACTACTTCTGAGACACCAACTCCAGGATTGGAGGCTGAGGGACTAACACCAAAATTATTAAGACTGAAACTTCATTACATTTGAACTTAGATATTTTTTAATTTTATTTTTTCATTTTCATTTTTATTTTTTTCAATCCTCTCTCTGTCTCTCTAATGCCTGTTCACCTTACTGTTGATTAGTACAATATCTCTCCTGTTTATATCTTTGAAACTTTTGTTTGTTTGTTTGTCTTGTTTTTTTACTTGTTTATTTGTTTTTCCCTTTTTCTTTAACTTCTTTGCTTTCCCTCTCCTCTCACCCTTCCATTTAAATATCACCATTGTTATTATTACAAGCTAGATTCTGCTGGGTATTGAGGGGGGGGAGAGGGAGGGGGCGGAGTGGGTGGTAAGGGAGGGGGTGGGGGCAGGGGGGAGAAATGAACCCAGCCTTGTATGCACATATGAATAATAAAAGAAAAATGAAAAAAAAAAAAAGAAACAAGCTAGAAAATACTTAATTGCACACAGTACAGGGACAATAACAACACCAAGGGCAATGACAGGAAGACAGAAAAAACAGGGAAGCCAGTTTCCCCACAGAAAAAATTAGTACAGGAACCAGAGGGAAATGAAGAAAACAGATACTCAGATCCAGACTCCAACAAAATGAAGATAAACTATGCCAAAGAACCCAATGAAGCCCACAAGAATAATCTAAAAGAAGAAATACTACAGGTAATCAATGAGAATTTTATAGAGATGATACTGGATATGGTCAACCAAAATGTACAACAGACACTCAAGAAATTCCAACACAACAAAAATAGAGAATTTGAAAAAGCACAAGAAGAAATAAAAGGAACCATAGAAGCACTGTATATACATCAAAGTGAAACAAAGAACACAATTAACAAAGAGATAAATGAACTCAGGACAAAAATAGACAACATTAAAGAGGAAATAACTCAGGATAAGGAAAACTTCAGAAAAAAGAACAAAACAGAATTGCAAAACAAAATGGAAGGCCAATCCAGCAGAATAGAACAAACAGAGGACAGAATCTCAGAACTCGAAGATGAAAAGGTAATTAAAGGAAAAACTGAAGAACCATTAGTTCAACAACTCAGGACCTGTAAAAAGAAAATGCAAGAACTCACCAACTCCATCAACAGACCAAACCTGAGAATCATGGACATTGAAGAAGGAGAAGAGGTGCAAGCGAAGGGAATGCGTAATGTATTCAACAAAATAATAACAGAAAATTTCCCAAATCTAGAGAAAGATATTCCCATACAGATTCAAGAGGCCTCCAGAACACCAAAAAGAACAGACCAAAATAGGTCTACCCCACAGCATATTATCATTAACACAACAAATACAGAGACCCAAGAAAGAATATTGAAGGCTGTAAGAGAGAAAAAACAAATAACATACAAAGGTAAATCCATCAAAATCACAGCAAACTTCTCAACAGAAACATTAAAAGCAAGAAGAGCTTGGGGAGAGATCTTCTGGGCACTGAATAAAAATAACTTCAACCCCAGGATACTCTACCCAGCAAAACTATCATTTAAAATAGATGGAGCAATAAAAGTTGTCCATGATAAGCAGAAACTAAAACAATATGTGACCACAAAGCCACCACTACAAAAGATTCTTCAAGGTGTTCTGCATATAGAAAGTGAAACCCAACATAACCATAAAAGGGTGGGCAGCACCAAACTACAGGAAAAGAAAAAGCAAAAAAGTAGAGAGTAACCTCAACTTAGGTACACACAATCAAACATTCAAACAACTAATACAACTAAATGACAGGAATTACCACATACCTATCAGTACTAACACTTAGTTAATGGACTTAATTCACCCATCAAAAGGCACTGTTTGGTGAAATGGGTTAAAAAGGAAGATCCAACAATTTGTTGCTTACAGGAGACCCATCTTACCGACAGAAATAAGCATAGGCTTAGGATGAAAGGCTGGAAGAAGATTTACAAAGCCAATGGCCCCCAAAAACAGGCAGGAGTAGCAATACTTACCTCTGACAAAGTAGACTTCAAACCTATATTGATCAAATGAGATAAAGAAGGACATTCCATACTAATAAAAGGGGAACTAGCCCAAAAGGAAATAACAATCATCAACCTATATGCACCCAATATCAGTGCACCCAATTTCATCAAACATACCCTGAAGGACCTAAAAGAATATATTAACTCCAACACAGTGATCGTGCGAGATTTTAACACCCCATTAACATCAATAGATAGGTCATCCAAACAAAAAATTAATACAGAAATCCTAGATCTAAAATATACAATAGATCAAATGGACCGACTTGATGTCTACAGAACAATTCATTTAACTTCTACACAATATACATTCTTCTCAGCAGCCCATGGAAACTTCTCCAAAATAGATCATATCCTAGGGCACAAAGCAAGTGTCAGTAAATATAAGAAAATAGAAATTATACCATGCATTCTATCTGATCACAATGCAATAAAACTAGAACTCAACAACAAAAGTAAAGACAAAAAACATGCAAACAGCTGGAAACTGAATAACTCATTGCTTAATGAACAATGGGTCATTGATGAAATAAAAGAGGAAATTAAAAGTTCCTGGAAGTCAATGAAAATGAAAACACAACCTACTGGAACCTATGGGACACAGCAAAGGCAGTCCTGAGAGGAAAGTTTATAGCCATGAGTATATATATTAAAAAGACTGAAAGATCCCAAATCAATGACCTAACAATATATCTCAAACTCCTATTAAAACAAGAACAAGCAAATCTCAAAACAAATAGGAGAGAAATAATAAAAATAAGAGGTGAAATCAATGAAATAGAAACCAAAAAAAATACAAAGATCGATAGACCCCTGGCAAACCTGACTAAAATGAGGAGAAAAAAAACCCAACTACCCAACTCAGTAGAATCAGGAATGCAAAAGGGGAGACAACAACAAACACCATGAAAGTCCAGGAAATCATCAGAGACTACTTTGAGAACCTATATTCAAATAAATTTGAAAATCTTAAAGAAATGAACAGATTTCTAGGTACATATGATCATCCAAAACTGAACCAAGAGGAAATTAATCACCTGAATAGATCTATAACACAAAATGAAATTGAAACAGCAATCAAGAGTTTCCCCAAAAAGAAAAGTCCAGGACCTGATGGATTCTCTGCTGAATTCTATCAGACCTTTAAAGAAGAACTGATACCAACCCTCCTTAAACTGTTCCATGAAATAGAAAGGGAAGGAAAACTGCCTAACACATTTTATGAAGCCAGTATTACACTTATGCCTAAACCAGGCAAAGACACCTCCAAAAAGGAGAACTATAGGCCAATCTCCTTAATGAACATTGATGCAAAAATCCTCAATAAAATAATGGCAAACCAAATTCAGCAACACATCAAAAAGATCATTCACCACGACCAAATAGCTTCATCCCAGGAATGCAGGGGTGGTTCAACATACGAAAATCAGTAAATGTAATAAACCACATTAACAGAAGCAAAGACAAAAACCACTTGATCATCTCAATAGATGCAGAAAAAGCCTTTGATAAGATCCAACACCATTTCATTATAAAAGCTCAAACTAAGAATAGAAGGTAAGTATCTCAACATTATAAAAGATAAAACAACAAAAAAAAGATATGACAAACCTATAGCCAGCCTTATACTTAATGGAGAAAAACTGAAACCATTCCCTCTAAAATCAGGAACTAGACAAGGATGCCCACTATCTCTACTCCTATTCAACATAGTACTGGAATTCCTAGCCAGAGCAACTAGGCAAGAAGAAGGAATAAAGGAATACAAATAGGTAAAGAAACTGTCAAAATATCCCTATTTGCAGATGACATGATCCTATACCTTAAAGACCCAAAAAATTCTACTCAAAAGCTTCTAGACATCATCAATAGGTATAGCAAGGTAGCAGGATATAAAAGCAACATAGAAAAATCATTAGCATTTCTATATACTAATAATGAACGAACTGAGAAAGGATACATGAAACAATTCCATTTATAATAGCCTCAAAAAAATCAAATACCTAGGTGTAAACCTAACAAAGGATTTGAATGACCTCTACAAAGAAAACTATAAACTTCTCAAGAAAGAGATTGAGGAAGACTATAGAAAGTGGAGAGATCTCCCATGCTCATGGATTGGTAGAATCAACATAGTAAAAATGTCTATACTCCCCAAAGTAATCTACATGTTTAATGCAATTCCCACAAAAATTTCAATGACATTCATCAAAGAGATTGAAAAATCTACCATTAAATTTATATGGAAACACAAAAGGCCACAAATAGCCAAGGCAATACTCAGTCAAAAAAACAATGCTGGAGGTATCACGATACCTGACTTCAAACTATATTACAAAGAAATAACAATAAAAACAGCAAGGTACTGGCACAAAAACTGACATGAAGACCAGTGGAACAGAATAGTGGACCCGGATATGAAGCCACACAACTATAACCAACTTGTCTTTGATAAAGGCAGCAAAAATATATGATAGAGAAAAGACAGCCTCTTCAACAAAAACTGCTGAGGAAACTGGTTAGCAGTCTGCAAAAAACTGAAACTAGATCCAGGTATATCACCCTATACCAGTATTAACTCAAAATGGATCAAGGATCTTAATATCAGACCCCAAACTCTAAAGTTGGTACAGGAAAGAGCAGGAAATACTCTGGAATTAATAGGTATAGGCAACAACTTTCTCAATGGAACCCCAGCAGCACAGCAAGTAAAAGATAGTATAGATAAATGGGACTTCATAAAACTAAAAAGCTTCTGTTCATCAAAAGAAATGGTCTCTAAACTGAAGAGAACACCCAAAGAGTGGGAGAAAATATTTGCCAGCTACACATCAGACAAAGGACTGATAAGCAGAATATATAGGGAACTTAAAAAACTACATTCTCCCAAAATTAATGAACCAATAATGAAATGGGCAAGTGAAATAAACAGAGCTTTCTCAAAAGAAGAAATTCAAATGGCCAAAAAACACATGAAAAAATGCTCACCATCTCTAGCAATAAAGGAAATGCAAATTAAAACCACACAAAGATTCCACCTCACCCCTGTTAGACTAGCCATCATTAAGAACACCACTAACAACAGGTGTTGGCGAGGATGCAGGGAAGAAGGAACCCTCTTACACTGCTGTGGGAATGTAAACTAGTACAACCACTTTGGAAAAAAATCTGGAGGCTACTTAAAAAGCTAAACATTGATCTACCATATGATCCAGCAATACCACTCTTGGGGATATACCCAAAAGACTGTGACACAGGTTATTCCAGAGGCACCTGCACACCCATGTTTATTGCAGCACTATTCACAATAGCCAAGTTATGGAAACAGCCAAAATGCCCCACTACTGACGAATGGATTAAGAAAATGTGGTATCTATACACAATGGAATTTTATGCAGCCATGAAGAAGAACGAAATGTTATCATTTGCTGGTAAATGGATGGAATTGGAGAACATCATTCTGAGTGAGGTTAGCCTGGCCCAAAAGACCAAAAATCATATGTTCTCCCTCATATGTGGACATTAGATCAAGGGTAAACACAACAAGGGGATTGGACTTTGATCACATGATAAAGCAAGAGCAACACTCTGCGTTGCCCTCAATGCAGAGAAACTAAAGCAGATACTTTAAAGGAACAGAGGCCAATAGGAGAAGGGGACCAGGAACTAGAGAAAAGGTTAGTTCAAGAAGAATTAACCTAGAAGGTAACACACATGCACAGGAAATCAATGCGAGTCAACTCCCTGTATAGCTATCCTTATCTCAACTAGCAAAAACCCTTGTTCCTTCCTATTATTGCTTATACTCTCTCTTCAACAAAATTAGAGATAAGGGCAAAATCGTTTCTTCCAGGTAGCAAGGGTATGAGTGGAGAGGGAGGGGGCAGGTGGTTTGGGAAGGGGTTGAGGAAGGGGGCAGAAATGACCCAAACATTGTATGGACATATAAATAAAATAAAAATTAAAAAAAAAAGGAGAGTGGTGGAGGGGGTGAATTCAAGTATAATTTATTTGATACATTGTAAGAATCTTTATAAATGCCACAATGTACCCCCACCCAGCACAACAATAAAAAAATGTCAAAAAAATTAAATAAACTCAAAAAAATTATTTTTTTGATCTTAGGGTGCATAAGCTTCCTACATATCAAACTTGAAACATTATAATATCCTTAAGGTGAAATTTTTTAAATTATAATTTAAAAGAAAGAGCATTTATTTAATCTGTCCATGACAATTAATTTTATGTTTAAAAGTCCTTTATCTACACTATCAGAGCACAATGAATCTCAAAATGAATCATTAGCATGTATGTGTGAAGATTTTCCTGTGCTCTTCTACACCACCAAAATAAAAGCAGGAACAACCAGAAGATACTGTCTGCGTTGAATAGTGACCATTGACTGAGATGTCACAATTGTTTCCCTGGCACTCCTTTTAGTTCCAGTGAGGTATTAGGAAAAGTCTTCTAACACACAATGGAAAGCATAAACTACTCAATGCCTTTGGGATAAGTGTCAAACTTTAGGAACAAGCTGTTTGGCACTTAGTTTAACCCTCAGAACAGTGATTGACAAGTCAAAATAGTAGTGACTAAAAATGTGTAAAAATGATAAAACTTATGGATGCTATTTAAATGTCATAATAATTATAAGACCTTTCGCAAAGAATCTACCCTTTCTAAGCCTGTTTCCTTATCAATAAAATGGGTATAATATATAACATATACATTATAGGACTATTATAAAGATAAAATAAAACATAGTATATGTTACTTACTATGTGCAAATTTATTTATTGTACAAGTTTAAGCTGCTATATGATCTCAATTTTTGTCATATTCTGTGCTTTTAAATCCTTGAATAAAAAGTTAGTGTTGAATTTTGTAAAAAAAAAAAAAAAAGGTATTTAAGAATATATTCTGACCAATCAATAGCTGATCACTTAACTATGCCAACCATAGGGAGATTCCAAGAAAACAAGTCTTAAAATATAAAGCCAAGAATTAAAATAAAAAAATAAGCAGTGATGTGGTGGGTGTACATTGCAGGGAATATAGAATCTAAAGAATTAGTCCAGAAAAGTACTGATGAAAATAAGTAGCAGGGTTAAACACCAAACAAACTTAGCGATCTTAATGATGAAAAGGAAACTTAGATGAGGAGAGAGAAATGAAGGGAGAAACTTGCAAATTAAGAAACTCAAAACACATCCCAAAACAATGAAATAGAAAAAAATCGAGTATAGTGTCCAGTGAAGCACATTTGAATGATAAAAATAAATAAATGCAATGGAGTAATTATAATAAGTGTTAGGAAAGTGGCTACTTTTTAGAAGGAGACAATTGTGATTGGGAATGGAGTAAAGTATCATTTCTTGAGTTGGATGGTAGTTACAAGGGTGTTTGTCTTATAATAATCCATTAAACCATATCCTTATTTTGTATGATAGTCTGTATAGGTTTTATTTTTGAATTATAAAGGTTATGAAAGAAAAGAGGGATAGAAGGGCATCTGGTTCAAGAGTTGTTGAATTATCTAAAAGGCACATTTTCAACAAAAATTATGAGATACACAAAGAAATAAAAAAGTGCAGATCATACACAGGAAAAAAAGCAACTAATAGAAAATGTTTTTGAGGGGGCCCTGATGTTGGGCTTAATAGACTTTCAATTTGTTATAAATAACCTCAAGGAATGAAAAGAAACTATGTATAAAGATTTAAAGGAAAGTATTAAAAGCTATGTACCACCAAATAGAAAATATCAATAAATAAGTACATATGATAAAAATTTAAATATATATTCTATGGTTCAAAATAATAATTGTTAGTTTTGAAATAAGCTAAGTAAGTAATAAATATAGTAACTAAGTGAATAAGTTTTCATTACTAAGTAATAACTAAAATGTAAATTTCACTTGAGGGGCTCAACAGCTGATCGAAGAATCAATAAACTTTAACATAGGCAATAAAAATTTATATATTATTGGAATTCAATTAATATTAATTTGAACTAGACTAAGTTAAGATCCATGTTGTAATTTCCAGAGCAACCACTGTGAAAAATAATTAAAAATATATAGTATGAAAAAGAGGAATTTAAATGGTGCACAAATTATGCATATAATACTAACAAAGCAATAACAGAGGAATAGAAGAGAAAAAGACACACAAGACATCTAGAAAACTCAGTGAGTTGTGGCCTGCTTATAATCTCAATACTCAGGAGGCAGAGGCAGGTGTGGGAGGCTTTCCTCCAGTTTGAGTTCAGTCTAGGCTATATAGAAAAGGCCTGCCTCAAAAAAAAAAAAAAAAAAAAAAACCCAAAAAAATAAAAAACCCTTAGAAAACAAAACAAAAAAGGGGCAATCTAAATCTTACATAAATAATTATATTAAGTGTAACACTGATTAAATAACTCAATCAAAAGGCAGAGATTGTAGGACTGGATTAAAAAAACAGGATCCAGTTGTATGCTATCTATGTAAGACATACTTTATTATTTGTATTTTTAAAAATTTTAACAATATTTATTAACAGATAATCAAACTGACTACTCGAGTGAAAAGACTAATTAGGAGGGTACTTTATTAGTAATGAAACAATCAATTATTGATTAATTTGTCATTAATGCTATAGGGAGCTATAGGGAGAAAGTTTGGCCTGACCATACTCATCCTGAGTCACAACCATGATTGACCCTGAAGAGATACACTTGAGATTACAAAACACAAATAAGTTAAGTAAAATGATCATAGAAGATATAGAATGTAAACAAAAAGTGAAAGAGAACTGGAATGACTACGCTAATACTGAATGAAATATACTTTAGGATCCAAGAAAGATTCCTTAAGACACAAAGGACATTTTATAATGACAAAAGTGTCAATCTATTAGGAAAAATGCTACAGTTATAAATGCACCTAACAATAGAGCCACCAAATATATGGTACTAAAATTGACAGAGTTGAAGGGAAAAATGGATAATTCAATAACAGTAGTTGGAGACTTTAATACTTGACTCTCAATAATAACACAATTTGACAGAAAATCAGTAAGGATACAGAAGACTTGAACAATATTACAACCAACCAGACCCACACTCAGCTGAACAAAATAAAAACATATATCCTTTTCAAAGACACATCTCTGGCTGGCCTGCATAGTAGGCCATAGACTGAGCCTGAATATATTGAAAATGATTGAATTATCCAAATGATTATTAAACAAATGATGTCCCCAATCATAATAAAACTAAGTTGGAATTTGTTTTGAAGAATTATAGGAAAATTATAAAGTACTTTGAACTGAATAAAGATGAAGACCCTGCCTATTGAAGTTTATGAGATGTAGTGAATGCAGTGTTAACAAGAAAATTAATAGCTTTATATTCCACTGCTGGAAAAAAGAAATCATCTCAATCAATAATCTACGCTCAACATGACATATACCAAGAGACCTCAAATATCTGTTGTATATCATGAGAGGAAGAGGGTAGGAGGACACGAAGACCTGTTCAGACATTGAGACGAGAGTGACATCTTGATGATGGTGTGAGGAGAATCAGGGAACCGTGGAGGAAAAAGCTGAGCAGAGGTTACAGGATAGCCTTGGAGAACGGGCAGTGGCTGAGGGAGACCTGCAGAATTCTGACCCTGGATGATGGAAGGCAGGTGGTGACACCTTTTATCCACTATGACGAATACAGTTAGGCAGAGGGGTTTTTATTTCTCTCTTAGGTAACAGAAAAGAAATAACCTTTCTTAGTATCTCAAGGTGCCCAGCAGAGCTTAATCGCTGGCTGGTTGAAGATACAGCAGGGAGTATGTGAAGACTTAGCTCCAAAGAACTCCATGCTGGACTTTCAGGGCTATATCCAGCTTTTATCATCTGGGGAGGTCTGTGTGAGGACATGGTGCATATTTGGACAAATCACCAAAATTACTACCCAGAATTGAACCACAACTGAAGCAGGATGGCGTTCCTTCCCTGTCTTTCTTCTACTCTAAGGTACTGGTTTTATGCAAATACTTACATATTGTTTCAAAATAACTTCTGCAGTTACCTTTGCTTTAGTTTGCTTAGCATGAAATTGAACACTAAATCAATTAAAATAATCTAGAGAGAAGTGTTGTAGAGGGCAGTTGCCTATAACACAAGTAGTCTCACAATGGGTAGCTTGTTCTGGTAAACTTGGCTCTGCAATGTGGTAAAACCTGGAAAGTCAATTACAGGCTCACTTGGATCCATAGCACTGAGTGAGCCACGCTTTACTCTTCTGTTTTGTGGTACTGGGGTTTGAACTCAGGGCCCCATGCTTGGTAGGCAGCACTCTATCACTTGAGCCACTCTACCAGCCCTTTTTTGTGGTGGTGTTTTTTTGAAGATAGGGTCTCATGAACTATTTTCCCGGGTTGGCTTTGAAGAGTAATTCTCCTGATCTCTGCCTCCTGAGTAGCTAGGATTACAGGTGTGAGCCACTGGTGCCCAGCTCATTCCTTTTGTGACAGGTTCATATAATGATTCTTTTGGGATTGGCCTATTTACCTTAGCAATGTCTTCAAGGCTCATGCACATCATAGCCCATTATAGTATTTCCTTCCTTTAAGGCTGGATAGTATCTTATTGAATGTACACACCACATTTTGCTTATCTGTTCAGCTGTGGAAGGACACTTGAATTGATTCCCGCCTTTCAGCTATTAATGATGCTATAAACACGAGCGTACAAATTTCTGCTTGAGTCCCTGCTTGTAGTTCTTTTGCATACATACCCAGAAGGAGGAATCTCCCCTTAACAGAAGTACTTCCTCTTTTCTATTTCATTTCTTAGCAATTTTGCTAACAGCAAATTTGGGGACCAATGCAATAAAAACAAATCATCACTTATTTTCCCCTGAAGAAGTACTCTTTTGATTGCTTATTGCAAGTTTGAAGGATGCTAAATAATAAAGAAGTACTTCAGAGACTATTATTGCCAAGACTGAAGATAGAATAGTATTTCTATTAGTTGGCGGGAAGTACTGCTATCCCTTTATATCTGTAAGGAATTGGTTCCAGAATTCCCCCATGTTTTACCCATTTTGAAGAATATGGTCAGGCAGAGGGGAATTTGTTTCTCTCTCTGGAAGCAGAAAGGAAATAACCTTTCTTAATATCAAAATCTGCAGGTACTTAAGTCTCATATGTAAAATGGTAAAGTATTTGAATATAACTATGCATGTCATCCCTATATGCCAAATCATCTATAAATTACTTATAATACCTAATAAAGTGTTAATGCAATGTGAACAGTTGTTCTACTGTATTGTTTAGGAAGTAATGGTAAGAAAAGTCTGTACATGTTCAGTATAGATGCAGTGGTTTTTTAAAAATGTCCACACCTGACTCAATCCATGGATACAGACCCATGAATGTAGACAACTGATTTTATAGTAGTAAATCTCAGTATAATTTTACTGCTCTAGGAGTTACAAAAACAGTAATATAGTCAAAACTTGATATTGTATTATTGAAAATAAATTGCATTGTCATGATTAAGACATTCAGCAAAATACGTTTATAGGCAGTCAGTGATCACCCAAGACACTGTTCAGACTAATGTCAAGTTTAAGAACCAGTATTTCTTTTAAATAATTTTGCTACTAAGAAAGATGACAGTTGGGGACTGGTGCAGGGCTGTCATGTTGCTGCAGGACAATAATGATGACACTGAAGATGTTTCACTGTTTGATGCAGAGGAGACAATTAATAGACCAAAAAAAATCCAGAACCAGGTTTAGTGCTTTGAAGTCTGTAGTATATAAGTGAACACTGGAGATGATCAGACTTCCTGAATAGAGTGAAGACTTATGTGTTCTGTTACATGGGGCAACAACCAAAGAGATTCTCCTCCAACTCTGAATGGTTTAGAGCTCAGTCCATGTTGAAAGGGTTTGTTTTTTCACTTAAACACTTTCTTTAAAAAAAGTAACATTGTTTTCATATTAAGTTTTTATTTCCTTTCTACTGAGTTGGCATTAGAAAGTATGTAATTTGGTTTATGGTGCATATATGTATGCACACAGTCATTTAAAATCTATCTATCCCAAGTTAGTGTCATGTAATATCTAGGGGCCTCAAGTTTACATAATAGATCTTTGCATTCTGATGCATAGAATATAGGAAGATGTTCTTAGTCTATCTCAAAGCTCTATGTGTTTACATAATATTTCTGCAGATAATTTTCAGAAGTAAGTTTTGATTCCATGGTAAGAGTGAGCACTTGGGTTTATGTATAAGTTAGAAATAATTTTTCATTTTTAACATGCTTCATGGTGAAATTTCTTTTCTTAGACATATGCAAGCAAGTAAAAACCAAATTCAGGCTCTGGGGATTGAACTCAGGGCCTCATGCTTGATAGGTAAACTCTCTACCACTTGAACCACAATTCCAGTTTTTTTGCTTCTAGTTCGTTCTCAGATAGGGTCTCAAGTTTGCCCCACTCATCATGACCCTTCTACTTTAACCTCCCGCATAGCTGGGATCACAGATGTGAGACATCATGTCTTGCTAACTTTTGTCTGAGTTGGCCTCAGACCGTGATCCTCCTATCTCTGCCTCCTGAGTCACTGGGATTACATTTATGTGTTAGTATGCCCAGCTTTTTTAAAAAAGTGTTTTCAAAAACAGGGTCTTTCTGTGTAGCTCAGGCTGGTCTTTCTTCCTTTTTCCTTTATTGTTATGTTGGTGGGGGCACACTGTGGCATTTACAAAGGTTCTTACAGTGTATCAAATATATCCTACTTGAATTCATACCCTCTATCACTCTCCTTTACCCTCCTCTCCTGATTCCTGGAATAGTTTCAACAGATAACATTTTTGCATTTACATATATGTGTACACATTTTTTGCACTGTACTCACTCTCCTATCCCCTTTCCCTGCCACCTCACCCCTCCTAGTGATATCCGTTCCCCAAGCAGGACCTGTTCTATCTTCCAGTTCCCTGATCTTGTAGAAGAAAAAAGAAAAAAAATGACATTTTTGCTTGTTTGTGATAAAGGAAGCTACAAGGGAGTTTCCTTGAGACATTTCTATGTATATATATGTATTATAACCCTAACTGGTTTATCTTCTTTAATTTTCTTCATTCTACCTTAGTCCCTTTCTTACGGTGGTTTCAGCCCATTTAAGATTTCTATACTCATGCTTGTATAGAGTATATCAACCATATTCAACTTCTTAGTTTCCTTCTTTTGCCCTCCCCCTCCTGTATGTGACCTTCCCTCAGTGTGACCAGTGTTTCATAATATTACTGCATTTGTGTTAGGTCTGTATTACACATATAAGAGAGAACATATGGCTTTTGGTCTTCTGAGCCTGGCTAACTTCACTTAAGATGATGTTCTCCAGTACTATCCATTTACTTGAGAATGACAAGATTTCATTCTTCCTCATGGCTGAGTAAAATTCCATTGTGTATAAATACCACATTTTCTTAATCCATTCATCTGTAGTAGGGCATCTTGGTTGTTTCCATAACTTGGCTATTGTGAATAGTGCTGCAATAAACACGGGTGTGCAGGTGCCTTTGTTGTAAGCTGACTCACATTACTTTGGGTATATTCTGAGGAGTGGTATTGTGGTCGTATGGCAGATCTATTTTTAGTTTTTTAAGGAGCCTCTATATTGTTTTCCAAAGTGGTTGTACTAGCTTGCATTCCCACCAGCAGTGTATGAGGCTTCCATTTTCCCCACATCCTTGTCTACATTTGTTGGTGGTGGTATTCTCGACAGTAGTTATTTTAATAGGAGTGAGGTGGAATCTTAATGTGGTTTTGATCCGCATTTCCTTTATGGCCAGGGATGGTGAACATTTTTTTTCACATTTTTTTTAGCCATTTGTATTTCTTCTTTTGAAAAGGCTCTGTTCAGTTCATTTGTCCATTTCTTCATTGGGTCATTGATTTTTGGGGAATTTAGTTTTTTGAGCTCCCTGTATATTCTGGTGATCAGTCCCTTACCTAATGTATAGCTGGCAAAGATTTTCTCCCATTCTGTGGGCAGCCTCTTCAATTTAGAAACCATTTCTTTTGTTGTGCAGAAGCCTTTTAATTTCATATAGTCCCCAGGCTGTCTTGAACTTGTTTTCCTCCTGCCTTGGCCTCTTGAGTGCTGGGATTATAGGTGTATACCATCACTCCTAACTAAATGTTTGCTTTTGCTTTTATTTTGTAACAAGTAATTACTTTAGAACCAGTTAACATAAATGGAATCTTCACAGTTATTTTTAAGGTATACCCAGGGATTGCTGCTATTCTAGTTATGTTCTGGAAGGGATAGCCAGGTTTTACTTTGAAACATCCTGGAAGCTCTTCAGTGCTTTTTTGGCTAATAAAATCTTTTGTCATTAAAAAGGCATTATTCTTATGTTATACTAATAAATACTTGCATCATAAATGCCTAAAACATATTTTATTTTATGAGTCTATTTTTTTGCTATAATAGATATATGGTAAATCACACATTTTATTAATGGTATTTCTGAAAAGAAATTGATATATGTAACTGTAAACCAATCTGCAAACTATTACAGGCATCTGTAAATCGGTTGTAGATCCTGTAAATTTTCAAGGAGTCTTTTAATTAGCAGGTTATGTTATAAATGTAAATCTTTACATGGTTCAAATATTTTAAAGATGTTTTGTTTAACTGAATAATTGTCTTCATTTGAGTTGCAGCTTAGAAGGTGCATAACTTTATATTTGTATAAACTCTGCTGTTTCCAAAGCCAAGAAAAGATGACAATTCCAATACAAAAGGTAGTAAAGAGGCCACCCTGATAATTCTAGGAGGGGGAGGGAGTAGAAACAGTGACCTAAGTGCTTTTTTCAGGTGAATACAGAGTATTTCTTTTAATTTTGAAAGTGTCAGGGCAGAGCAGATGCACTTACATGGATGTAAATTGATGTCAACAAATCGGGGCACTTAAAACCTGCGTAGAAGTGTTTTGATAGATTTTTCACAAATTGCTTCATATTCTGACTTGACTTTAGGCAGAAATAAAGCAACTGAGAACAGATTTTAAAGTAAATCTTTTAATGTTTGTTTTCTTCTATTTCTTGTCTAAACTCACTAGTAGCAGGACAAAAGCTATCAAAAAAGGTATGTCTTACATGTAATGGTCTTCAATTGTTTGAGCACTCTGTCATGTACTTCCCTAGCGACCTGCCCCTCTACTGCTCTTATGTTAACATTTCCAGGTTCATTCTAGCCTTGGTGACTCTTCCTTAAAGGTGGACCAATCTGTTAACTTATCTTTTACCATAGGGTGCCCAGAACCACACTCAGCCTTTCAAATGTGGGCTGAAATGTGCAGAATACAGAATGGCCATTAACATTTATGTTCTGTGGAAATCCTGCCAGGATGTAGCCTGAGAAAGCTGTGGGTTGTGTGGCCTATAATCACGCTGCTAGCTTCTGGTAAATTTCTGTTTAGGTCGTCACATCAAGTGATCTTAAATCATTGGGAAATTTCAGTCTTTGTTCCTGTTAAATTGAAACCAAAGGCTAATTCTGTCATCCTCATGCAATAAGTCACCCATTCTTCACAGCTATCTGTCACCAGCGATGTGATGAGAGTAAAAAGAACAAAACAATAATTTAGTGAACATTGTTCTTATGAATTTAAGTGCTTTAGGTACAGTGTCTTCCTCAGCAATCACACCAAAATTATGGAGTATTATAACAACCACAGAGCAGTATTATTTGTAGTTTACAGATGAAGAAACTGAGGCTGATAAGTTTGGAAACAGAGTTGAAAGCTGTTTTTTCTTAATTTTGTCATCTTATCTACCTTGTACTTTCCTATGAGCATGTCATCTATCTTACCCAATGTTCATAAGTTATTGACTAGGATTACACAAATCAGTGCTGGCCTGTGTTTACTCAGTTCAATAATAATGTCATCTTCAGATTACAACAAAGACACCTGTACACCCACGTTTACTGCAGCACTATTCATAATAGCCAAGCTATAGAAACAGCCAAGATGCCCCACTACTGATGAATGGATTAAGAAAATGTGGTATTTATACACAATGGAGTTTTACTCAGCCACAAAGAATGAAATTTTGTCATTCGCAAGTAAATGGATAGAACTGGAGAACAGCATCTTAAGTGAAGTTAGCCAGGCTCACAAGGCCAAAAATGGCATGTTCTCTCTCATATGTGAATTATAGACCTAAACAAATGCAGAAAAATTATTGGACATGGGTCACACACTAAGTGGAGAATACGCACGGGAGGAATAGGGAAAGGGACAGAAATCTAAAACTTGAATGTAGTTGACGTGCTCACTGTAGAGGAGGGAATATAGTAATCATAAACTGGCAGAGGCCACTGTGGGAAGGGGACCAGGAAGTAGTGAAGAGTTCTAGTAGAGAAGAACCAGTGTGGGTTGTAATACACATGTGCATGGTAAAAACACGAGGAATCTCTCTCTATAGCTATCTTTATCTCAAACTAGCAAAAATGCTATGTGTTTCTTATTATCTCTTCAACAAAATTGGAGAACAAGAGGGCAGAACAGGTTCTGCCCAGAAGTGGGGAGTCTGGGGGGAGGTGGTGCAAATAATGTACACACATGTAAGTAAATGTAAAAATGACAAAATAAAATAAAAAAATGTAGTCTTTACTAGAATGCTGTTTAACTGACTGCATACAACCTTATTACCCAGTTCTCATTTGTTTGTTTTTATTTTTCCCTGCAAACTATTGTGGCCCACTGTTTCAAACTATTCGAAATGCATTTATATGCGTTGATACATCTGTGTCAACCACGTATGCCAAAGAAGGACATATACTTCTTGTTAGTGAAACTATGCTGCCTCTCTATTTTCTAGGTCATCACAAACTATCGGTCTGTGAGCATGGCTGTGTGTGTTGTCTATTTACATAGGTGAGTGGCCTTCCTTGAAAGCTCGGGATTTCATGTCCACTTGCACACTCTCACATAAAGTTTTATGTAATTACAACGCAAACGAAATCCTGCTAGATATATCACTCTTGTGTACTACAGCTTGGATATATGTATACAGCAGCCCTGGAAATATCTTGGAAAAATCTAACCCAGAAACCAAAACCAGAAAGGCATAATAAGCTCATATTTTATGCACATAGATTTAGTTGGCACCTTTATTAGAAGGTTTTGATTTTTTCAAAACACTTAAATTTCCTTTAAAATGTGTCAGTTTCCTTCACAAAAACTGAGAGCTCACCTTATATATATATATGGCATACATATATATTCTTTTATATACCTCTTGTATATAAATTAGTCATAGGTTGGTCTAATTTTTCAGATAAAATTTTAAACTTAAGTTTATGAATTTCTAGGTTATGAGCTATCTTTTAAAGTATTATATTAAAACAAATTGCCTAAAACCCAGCTAAGTGAAAATGCTTAGTAAATGTTAGTGTTAATTATCCTTTAGGTCAAGCCTTGTTTGGAATCTTCATTCTTTGTTTTATGGGTGTTTCCTGTTCTAAGAGAATCATTCAAGTGGGCACTGAATTTATTAATTCTTTAACGTATAATAAACTTATACAATTAGGTGAATGTATTGTTAAATATTTAAAACTGAAAGAAGGCATCAAAACTCATCACATTGTACATGTTTAAGCAGTTAGTTGTGTGTGAATCACAGCTCAATAAAACTACAACAAATGGGATTGATAGTATTATGAGGTGTAATTGTAATACAACTTAACCATTCAAGTAAAAGTAAAACATACTTTTAAAATTTAAATATTTTGTTATTATAAATATAGTAGGGGGTTGGGATGTAACTCAAGGGTAGAGCATATAGGGCCCTGGATTCCATGCCCAGCAGGGGAAAAGAAGAAGTAATATTGTCATGTAGAAAGTTTTTATAGAAAAGAAAAAAGTCATCATCAATTCTCCCAATTAGTGTAACCATGTTAGTCATTTTGAGTCTTCTTAAAACTATGTTTTGGTGAAAAATCTTTTGACTCAATTGAGGGCCTTTGATTTGAGTGTGTGTCCTGAGATAGCCCTATCCCCTCCATAAACCCCAATCTTTCTCAGTTATCAAAGGCCCAATTACAAGGTATAGAACAAGTATTTAGTGTTTTACACCTACTTAGCCAGTTCTAACATGATGTTTACTTTCCAACTTTGAACAGTAAATTAGGAACATAATTCTGTTGTTTTCATCAAGGAAAAGTTTTATTGCTAAAAGTAAGTCCAGGAGAGACTTCTGTTTCTGGGAAGATGCAGAAGACATAGTTCTCCTTGTTCTACCTGTTAAGAACAAATGAAAACTCTGGATGTTAGATGTAAAAGAAGTGTAAGACTGAGGTGGAGAGAAGAAGGCAGGCCAGTTAGGGATCTTGAAACTTGAGGATCAACACAATCATGAATTCTCTGGGCTTTCTTTTTATCTTATGTACTCTGGAGTTGGAGTTGAAGAGGCTGCTAACTTGGAAATGCCAGCAGATGTAGTCAAAAAAAGTCCCAACAAAAGCTGCTGTGTCTAGTGGAAGAACCAGGAAAGGAGCAGCCTCCTAGGCAGAAAACCTTTAGACCATGGCTGCTCTTCTCCAGCCAAACACTCAGTAACTGTGGCACAGCCTCCATCCACATCAACAAAGGCCAAGTGGGGATCCTAGCCTTGCCCTGTCATGGGGCTGTACCCAAGCATACCAGCATTGCCACCAATGTGTCAAAGGCCAAGGAAGGATTTGGGGCTTTTATTATCAGGAGGATTCACCTATCCATGGTGCTAGTGAAGAACACTGGGGGGCCTGGACTTTTTTCTCACTCAGCAGTAATGAGGTGTCCCTCTCCCTTGTTAAAGAGGGGGTTTCAATAGAGGCCAAGTGGAGAGTCAGTGTGGGAAGCCGATTATGAGAAGTCTATGAGAATTTGACATAAGCATAGCTGTGCCCAATAATTGGGAGGCTTAGATTGGCATGGCCCCAGCCACGGAAGAGTGCAAAATGCAGCATAGCTGCTTTTCCTAAGTTGTTTATATTCAGGGAGGTAGGAGTGCAGGGGTCTCTTGTTATAATGTCACATCCCTTCCAGAGAACTGTTGCTTCACTACCTTGTTCACCACTGGATATAAAAGACTTGCTGAAGGAGGACACATGAGGTTTTTTTTATGGGGGATTGATGGAAGGGTTTTGACAGGGGATTGTGATTGGCTGCTGCTGTCACTGCTGCTGGCTGTGTGTCTCCACCAGAGCAGCTTTCTGCACCGAGAACTTTATACATAGGCTTTAGAAAAGCTAAGCAAAAGAAAAGCTAAAGAGAACATGGGACAGTGTAAGTCTAAGGACCAAGACTTTAAGAGAGACTAAAGGGGACATAGGACAGTGTGAGTCTAAGGAAAGAGACTTTAAAGAATAGAAAAGAAGCAAGGTTTTATAGAAAGACCTTAGAAGCAAGGTTTTAAAGAATAAGAGAAAAGAAGCAGAGTGAAGAGAAGTAAAAAAGCAATGAGGCTGTTGTGTGTCTCTATCTGAGTGCCCAACACACCTGTCCCCAGCTTTATGCATGTCTGTCTTCTATCATTTGTCCTTTCTGCATCTCCCATTGCCCCCAGTTGGGTTCAGTAGTAATGGAGCGAGAGAAAGCTCTCTCCAAGTCAGGACTGTCATCACTTCCCAGTGGTCACTGGGCCACCCTCCAGGCAGTGAGATACCATGTGGAGAGCTGGAATACGCCCTACCAAGCAATAATGAGGAGCCTCCATCTTGATTTCCAGCTCATGTTAACAGAGTTTGAGTGAAAAATTTGAAGTCACGAGGTGGTGTCTCTTTTTCCTTTGCTGGAAAAGTGATTTAAAAAAAAAAACCCAGATAAAACAGAAGGTTTAAATATTACAAATACTTTATAAGAAACCCAAAATGTCCAGGTTTCAATTGTTATACTAAGATACAAAAAGATCTAAAACATTGAATAAAACCAATCAACAGATCTTAACATTGTAATGACAGAAATATTACAATTATCTGAAAAGACTTTAAAGCAGTCATGACAATACGTCAAATGAGCAATTATAAACTTACTTGAAACTAATGAAAACAATAGATGATCTCATCAAATTAACTAGAAAATCTTGGTAAATAAATAGAGGCTATAAAGAAGAAACAAATCAAAATTCTGGAATGGAAAAATAAAACAACTGGAATATAAACCTTAGAGAATGGCTTTAGCAGAAGAAAGAGGGGGAAAGAGAAAAGAATCAGTGAACTGGAAGCCAGAAAAATAGAAATCACATAATCTGAACAGAGAGAAGATTAAAAAAAAAAGACGTAGAGACTTATGGACCTGTAGGAGTGTAATGAAAGATCTGACGTTTGTGTCATTAGAATCCCTGGAGGACCATCTGATATAGAAAGTTTGGCTAAAAAAGCATTCAAAGGAATGATGGCTGAAAACTTCCCAAATTTGTCAAGAGATATAAAATCACAGAAACGAGAAGGTGAGCAAACCCATTCTAAACAGAATATATGTAGAGAAATCCACACCATGACCTATCGTAGTTAAGCCTATGAAAACTAAAGAAGCATTGAAAACAAACAAAAATGATACCTATCTACAGGAAAGAAACAATGTGACAAATCTCTCCTTAGATGCCACGGAGATGAGAAGGAAGTGATTCAGCATTTTTCAAGTGCTGAAAGAAAAGAACTGTCAACCCAGAATTTTATATTCAGCATAATTATCCTTAAGAATGAAAGGAAATAAAATATGCCCAGGCAAAGGAAAACTAAAAGTAATTGTCACCAGCAAATCTATTTTGGCAAAATGGCCAAAGGACATTCTCTAAACTGAAAATTAACGATAAAAGAAGGAATACTGGAGCATCAAGAAGGAAGAAAGGACACGGTAAGCAAAAATTTAAGTAAATGTAATAAGTTTCATTTTTCTTTTTGAGTTTTCTAAATTACGTTTGATGGTTGAAGCAAAAATTATAACAATGTCCAATGTGGTTCTAAATGTATGCAGAGGAAATATCTGAGGTATTATATTATATATGGAAGAGAGGAAAAAGATAGAAAAGAGTAAAGGTTTCTATGCTTCCTGAAAACTGGTAAGATGATTATGTCATTAGGCTTTGATAAATTATAATATCTAGAAGCTATCACTAAATATTATGCAAAAGGTCACATTCAAAAACACTGTAAGCAGATAAAAATAGAATTCTGAAAAATTTCTAGTATTATATAGGCAGGTAAGAAAAAAAAAAAAACCAGAATGGAGACCCATCAGAAAACAATATAAAATGACGCACTAACTCCCTAAAAAGTAATCATTACATTTAATGTAAATGGTTTAAATGCATTAATTAAAAGATAAGGATTTGCAGAGTAGATTAAGAAACTCACTTCTTTTCTATCATGAATCAAACCATCTCACTATGACTGGTAATGAAAACACATGAGCACCCGAGAGACTGGAAGTGGGAAGGAGGGCATATGTAAGGAACCTATCAGCCACAGTTTTGTCCTTTTCCAGGTACTATTACCAACAGCATGCTGTTGGTTCAAAGATCCATTGCCTTGTCTGGAGCCCAGGGATTTGAGGGAAACTGAATCATGTCTTTGCTCAACTCTAGACAGCAGTGCTCAACTTCAGGCTGCAGTTAGAGGTCTGAAGAAAGAACAAGGTGTATATAAATGCAATCATGTCTTGAAGATTGGATAATATCAAAAAGGGACCTTACGTAACCTAGCTGTTCAAGTTAGCATACTGTCATTTAAAATTATCTAATAAAACTGCTTTTCCTTAACAAGAAATCACCTCAAATATAACAATGTAGACAAGTTGAAAGTAAAAGGATGGGAAATACAAATCACACAGACATTAAAGGAAAACAAGAATGGCTCTATTAATATCAGATAAAGTAAACTTCAGAGGAATGAAACTATCAGACACAGGGAATGACATATCAAAGGTCAATCTACCAAGAAGACATAGCAATCCTAAATGTTTATGCAGCAAACAATGGCATGCTTATATTGCAAAATAGTTAATGAAAAATTGATGGAAGAAAAAAATCCGTAATTATAACTGGGGACTTCAACAGTTACCTCTTAACAATGATAGAACAATAAGACAGAAAAGATGCAGAAGAACTCAAAGACTCCATCAACCAATAGACTCAAACCGACATTGACGAGCACTCCATGCAAAAATAGCAGAGATTATATTCTTTCCATGAGCCTATGGAATATACTCTAAGATAGACCATATTCAGGACTATAAAAATACTCCTCCACAAAATTAAGAGAATCGAAATTATATACAGTGTGTTTTTCAACCACAGTGGAGTCATATGAGCAGTCAATAACAGAAAGATAACAAGAATACCTCTATGTATTTTTTTGTGTGACTTTTTTGTGGTACTGGGGTTTAAATTCAAGGCCTCATGTTTGCTAGGCAGGCACTCTTCTACTTGAGCTGCACCTCCAGCCCAAGAACATCTTTAAATGCATAGAAGTCAAACAAACACAAAGCTAAGTAAGCCAGAGATCAAAAAAGGAAGTTTCGAGGGAAATAAACAAATACACTGAACTGCAGAAAAATTAAAATACAACATATTAAAACTTGTGGGACATAGCTAATGCAGTGCTGAAAGGGAAATTTACAGCACTAAATGTATATATTAGAAAAGAAAAAAAAGTCTCAAATCAATAAACTTCTTCCTCAGGAACCTAGATAAGAAAAGGTCAGAGTAGACTCAAAACAAGCAGAAGGAAGGAAAAAATAAATAAGAGCAGAAATCAATGAAACTAAAAGCAGAAAAATAATAGAGAAAATCAATGAAACAATGATGTGGTTTTTTGGAAGGCTTTTTTGTTTTGTTTTGATTTTTGAGACAGAGTCTCCCTATGTAGTCTAGTCTGGCCGCAAACTCATGATCCTCCTGTTTCAGCTTCCTGAGTGCTGGGATCATCGGTGTGTGCCACTGTACCTGGCCTGGTTCTTTGAAAAGGTTTATAAAGTTGACAAACCTCTTGCAAGTCTGGCAAACAATAAAAAAGAGAAAACACAAATTCTCACTATCAGGGATGAAACAGAAAATGTCAATACAGTTTCTGCAGAAAACAAGCAACTTTACACACATTCATTTTTTGTAGGTAAAGACATAAATATTCTAAAATTTGTTAGGAAAGCCAAAGGAACAATAGCAGGCAAAACAATTCTGAAGAGAAGAATAAAGTGGGAGGGTTTGTTCACTCTACTTAGAATTAAGATATACTCTGCAGTAGCATGAATCAAGGCAATGGGATGGAGAATTTAGGAGTACCACACAGATGTCTCCAGCTGATCGTTGACAAAAGTGCAAAGGCAATTTGATGGAGGAAAGAGAGCCTTTTAAACAAATATACTGGAGGTTAAGAAGAATTTTAGGAGGTGAAAAGAAAATAGGAGGTGAAAAAGAACTTTGACTTGAGTTTTGTGCCTTATCAAAAAATGAACTCAAAATTTATCATGGGCTTAGATGTAAGACATAGAAAAATATTGAAGAAAATCTTTTAGAAAAGAACACTGAAAAAAATCTTTGGGGTTCTAAGCTACGTAAAGAAGAGTTCTCAGGCTTGACATGAAAGAAAGAGAGGAAGGAAGGAAGAAAAGAATGAAAGAAGGAAGGAAAGAAAGAAGGACCACCAAAAGGGAAACAATATATTGGATTTAATAAAAATTAAAACCTTTAGTTCTGTGCAAGACACTATTAAGATGAAACACAAGCTAGACACCGAATTTTATTTTATTTTTTTTTTCATTTTACTTTTATTATTCATATGTGCATACAAGGCTTGGTTTATTTCTCCCCCCTGCCCCCATAGACACCGAATTTTAAAAATTACTATTATTAACACATATTAATTGAATAAATGAGTGGGTTTCACTGTGACATTTGCAGACATGCATATATATTGTGCTTGATCAGGTCCACCCTCCCATCACCCTCTCTTGCCCCTGTCTGCCTCCCTACCCTAGCCTCTTCCCCTTCCCTAACAGTCCCTTAAAGGGGGAGAAGATTGTTGAAAATCTGACATTTCACAAAGGACTAGAATCGGTATGCATAAACTACTCTTAAAATCCAACACTAAAAAATAATCCACCTAGAAATGGGCAAAAATCATGAAGACACATTTCACAAATGAGCACACATAAAGATGTTCACATTGTAGCCATTGGTAAAGTGAAAATGAAATCCACAGTGAGATAGCATGGCATACCTATCAGGACAGCTAAAATAAAAACAATGACATGCTGGTAAGGATTAAAAAAAATGGGATCACTTGTGACTGGTCAGGACATAAAATTGTACAAACATTGTAAAACAGTTTGCAGTCTCTTAAAAATATTAAATATGCAACTACTGAATGACCCAGCAATTGTATTCATTCAAGAAATGAAACCTTTGCCTACTCTAAAAACCTTTACAAGGTTATTGATAGCAGTTCTATATTTATTTATTTATTTATTTATTTATTGTTTTATTATTCATATGTGCATACAAGGCTTGGGTCATTTCTCCCCCCTGCCCTCACCCCCTCCCTTACCACCCACTCCGCCCCCTCCCTCTCTCCCCCACCCCCTCAATACCCAGCAGAAACTATTTTGCCCTTATCTCTAATTTTGTTGAAGAGAGAGTATAAGCAATAATAGGAAGGAACAAGGGTTTTTGCTGGTTGAGATAAGGATAGCTATACAGGGCATTGACTCACATTGATTTCCTGTGCGTGTGTGTTACCTTCTAGGCTAATTCTTTTTGATCTAACCTTTTCTCTAGTTCCTGGTCCCCTTTTCCTATTGGCCTCAGTTGCTTTTAAGGTATCTAGCAGTTTTATTTGTAAAAGCCCCCAACTGAAACAACCCAGAGACTCCCCAATGAATAAATGGTTAAGTAAACCATGGTACATCTAAACCACGGGATACTACACAGTAACAGCCTGGATAGATCTCGGAAAATTATGCTAAATGACAAGGTCAGTTCCAAAAGGTACGAACAGTAACTGAGTGACAAATTTATAGAAACGGGGAACAGATTAGTGACTACTAGAGGTAAAGAAAGGGACAGGATTGGAAGTGTAGCTATGAAAGACCACGTGAATGATCCTTGTGCTGATGAAAATACTTTGTATATTGACAGTCATGTCAATATCCTGTTTGTGATATTGGACTACAGTCTGGCCTCTCTGTATTTTAACTCCATGCAGAAAGAAACTAGCGCAAAGCTAGACATTGGAACTGAGTTTGTGCTCAAGAAAATGCAGAACCACGTTAATCTCCAAAGATGATGAACCAGGGTGTCTGTGTGTGATAGTGAAAAGTGCACACTTTAAGAGTGTACTCATGGGGGTGGACTTGGGGACCTGGTGAGGCACCAGTGTGTCTAACTGTGAACATTCCATTTTCTTTGCATGATAGGTGGATGCCGTTGTGGGTGGAAAGAAAGGAAGGCAGGGGGAGGGAGGTGCTGAGACTTTCCCTTAATTCTTCTCTGAGTGTCTAAAGATACAGGTAGTCCTAGTGACCAGACTGATGTGAACATTGTGCCTGCCTTATCCTCATGGTATTGGCTGTTACAGCTCCTTTATAGCCACCTGCTGCCTTAACGTGAAAAGACCAGAGGTGGCCAGAAGAAAAGGCATTTAAAATACAATTTTGAAACCTAGATGAACATACATGCATTCACAATATTTTGCATTAGTTTTAGCAGAAGAAATCTAACAGTTCTGAAACTTAGAGAAAATAAATACTCATTCATTTGAACAACAGCAAAAGGTTTTCCTGAGAATGTGGGGAATCATTAACTTCACAGATTTTAAGCCAAAAGTATAATTGCTGGTGATACAAGGCCAAAACAATTTTAAAGCACTCGTGAACAAAACAGAAATATGTTCCATCAATTTATTACCATCAGAATCAAATAGTATTTAAATGACCACATGTACTCTGGCTAGATCAATTAAATCCAAAGACAGTAATAATTAGTCTTGTTGGCAGCCAAAAGCTTTTCCAGTTCTGTGCTTATGTGTTGAAAAGATGACTTCTACCCATTTTTATTACCTTTGTGCTCTGGTAAATTATAGTAATTTCTTATGCCTTGGGTGAGAGAGGATGGGAAGATAATATTCACCTACTGTGTAACTTTTCTAAGAGAAGCAGTGAACAATCACTTACTAATACAAAAATGGATAAATTTTTTTGGCCTAAATGTATTCCATTGTAATAGCAAAAGAACAGATGATAATATTGGAATCCCAAACGTTTAATAGGTAATGTGTGTGAAATGTGAGTGCAGTGGGACCAGCCTAAGACACAATAAACAAAGCTCCCTTTCACATGCTGTCCAGACAGCTCACACTTGTGTCTGTGCTGCCCTCTTCCAACCCCCAGGGGCCCCTCCTCTTCGCTGGGTCTTTATTAATTGGCCTTTGTCTTTCCTCTGATGAAAAGAGTGCTTATGCTCTGTCCTGATCCTTTCTGTGCCCACGGATGCCTGGCGGGGGGACAATGGTGTGGATCTAAGGAAAGGAAAGTGGGAGTCTGTTTCCAGGGAGACATTGTGCGCTCTGGCCACCAGGACGTGAGAGTCCTGGAGCCTGCAGGGGGCGATCAACACTGTGGAATGAGCCCGCACTGCATGCACAAGGCAAACTCGGAGAGAGGGGTGGGTGCCTTCTAGGAAATTCAGGGTAATTTGCTCACTCAAGTTTTTATGTGGTTGTCTTGGCGACTTACTAAAAGAATCAAAGGATTATCAGGGCCTTGGATTTCTATGATCATCTCTTCTTCAGTTCTCATTTTACAGGTAAGGAAGTGAGACTCAGGAAAAAACAGTGGCAGAGCCCATGTTGGAACTGAGATCTACAAGCATCCTGCTCTAGCTTTAGAAAGATCTGTGCTGCAGTCTGACAAATCTCTAATGCTAAAAGAACACTCCTGGCTTCCCTCCTCCCATTTCTGAGTTTGTAGTTAGGTGATTTAAGCTGAAAGTGGAGAAGCTCATTAGGAGAATGAGGGCACACACCTGAAAGAAGAAAAAATGATGACTATCACAGTATTTTGCTATTTTAGAACCACATAGGCTCTGATGGTAAAAACAGTTAATAAGCTAGAATTTTTTTGGTGGGGTTGGGATGTAGCTCTATTTGCCTATTGTCTGTCTTCCTCCCTTCCTTTTCCTTCCTTCCTTCTTCCCTCTTCCTTCCTTCCTTTCCTCCCTCTCTTTGTTCCTTCTCTTCTCTCCCCTCCCTTCCCTCTTCTTTCCTTTCCTTCCTTCCTCCTTCTCTCTTTTTCTTTCCTGTTTTTTTGAGATAGTCTCACTATGTTACCCAGACTGGCCTCGGACTTCCGAGCCTACTGAGTGCTGGGATTACAGGCATGAACCACCATGCCCAGCTCCCCCATCTTTTAGTATATTCAAGAACAAGAAATCTTTGCTTGTGAGTTACACATTCATGTGATGGTTGGGGAAATTTATTACTACTTTCTTGCCTTCCCCCATTCCAGAAAAACTAATGTAGATTCTAAAGGTATTTTAAAAATAAGCTAGTCAAAGTGTGGTCCTTGGGCACTAGTACAGCATCCCATGGGAGCTTGCTAGAAATTCAGAGTCTCCGCCCCACTCCAGCCTTCCTGAAGGAGCACCTGCACTCATTCCTGGTGATCATTATTTGCATTAAAGTTTGAAGTCTGACTTCTGGTCCCTCTGCAACTCCAGGACATGATTGGTGGGTGGCCTCAGCTCTGCTCTTCCAGCAGCTAGTCCTTGCCTGAGTGTTGCTGCCAATAATTAATTTTTTCATCTCCCATTTAAAAGAAAAGGACATTTTCACTTGTGCTTTAATATCATTCTGGAAGAATATTTGAGTAAAAGTGCTCTTAATGCACTTATATATTCTCAGGAGGCTCCTTTATTTATGTGAAAGGGCACTGTTGATATTATACAAGGAAGGTTTGAAATTTCCCCTAAAAACCTTAGCTGCTGAAAAGAATGAACCAGTGTTGGTGGGCTCTATTCTCACCACAGACTTCTCTGACTTTAGATGGTTGACTTGGTATCTTTTGGCCTTGTGATGATGTGAAAGTAGAAAGCATTCTCCAAGTTTTGACTCTTTGCTAGGCTTGTGGTATGTGATACGATCCTTTTTCGTGATGCTGAGACCCTGATGAAAACAACCCACACTCTACAGTGCACAGTGGCTCAGCAAGGATGACTGACAGGGTAAGTAAACTGGGTGCATTTTCACCTTAAACTGTGTTTCCTGCGCAGCAAGGCCATCATAAGTCAGGAGCATCTATAATTGACTCACTCACTGATGATGAGTGAAGAATTTGTATGAACATAAACTTTGACAGGCTCCTGTGGTATAAAAGCACTTGGTAAAAACTAATCTTTACAGAAACGTTATCTTTTAATTGTTTTTGTTTATCCTACCACCAACTATAAAGCAGTATTTAGTATAGACCAGATCCCTAACCAGCTTCATCGACAGTGACAGTATATGAATAGTTACTGAGTCTTCTCTACATACAAAGTGCCATTGTGGAACAAAGTGGTTCCTGATTAGTTAAAAAAGTTCATATTTTTATTATTACCAATGCAAGAGTTTAGATAGAACATCTTTGGGTGAGCTGTGCTGATGGCCTGTCTCTCTCTCTCTCTCACACACACCCACACACACACGTACATGTGGCTATATTGCATCCATTTACTTTATATATATATATATATATTAATTGTACAAAGGGGTTTCATTGTGGTATGTCCATACATGCACATAAAATGTGCTTTGATCAAATTTTTATCCCTTCTCCTCATTTTTACTCCTTCGCATATTTCCAGGTTATCAGTTTTGGAGACAAATAATTTGCTACATTATGGTATTATCAAACCTAAGGATTTTGGAATTTGTTAAATTAAGATTATGTTACTTGTTTATTCTGTGTTAAGAAGCTAATGTAAATGTCTGCAAGCTTAAGAGAATAAACTTTGTCTTTCTTTAAAAACAACTTTGTATTCTTAACACATCACTTTATGTAAGTTGTAGATTTCTAGCACTGGAGATTTTAGAAATTCTGCCTAGAATTCCCCAAATAATGGTTAGGATATTTCAGAATAGCTCAATCCCTCACTTACCATTTCTGCTGGCAGGCTGACACTACCATGTCCCTTATTTTTGGGCAATCTGGTTCTAGTTTTTGGAATGAGTTTAGATAGCCACATATCACCAGCCCTGCGCTGGGGCTATGGAAACTGGTGGGTCAGGTGTGAATGACTATTATGTTCAGTGGTCATATTAAACACAGGAATGATGTCATTCCATGAACAATATCTGCAATGATGATGACATTTAACCATTAAATAATAGATCTTTTAGACTGGGTATGTGGCTCAAGTAGTAGAGCACCTGCCTTGCAAGTGCAAGGTTCTGAGTTCAAATCCCAGTTTCTCAAAAACAAGCAAGCAAACAAAACCCAACCCAGATCTTTTGTAATGACTATTTATGTACTTATTTAGTGGTACTGGAGTTTGAACTCAGGGCCTCACACTTGCTAGGCAGGCACTCTACCACTTAAGCCATATCCCTGATGCTGTAATGACTATTTTAATGTTGAGTTAGAAATATTTTTACGATGAAAATCAATGAAAAAATAAATGTGAATAGAAGTGTGTCATTTATTCAATACAGTTCATTCCTTTACTTTTTCAACAATTATACACTGAACATCTGCTTTGTATCAGGAACTGTGCTAGGTGTTCAGGATAACTGAAAACAAATCTAGTTCCTGCCCTCATGTTGCTTATAATTTAAGTGGGGAACAAGAGCAACTGCCAGGCATGGAGGAGTCAAAAGCCTGAATACAAACAAACAAAAAGGGAGAGAAAACCTAATAAAAATGCCCAATATTATTATAAAGGAAATAAATGGAATGCTGAGACAGAAAATAAAAGGAGAGACTATAGATTCTTTTTTTATTATTCATACATTTATTCATATGTGGATACATTTTTGGGGCAACCTGTGCCTCCTGCCCCCCCGAGACTATAGATTCTTGACCCGAGTAAGCAGTAGAGTGATGATGGTGGAAAGACCACTGAGAGAGAGGAAAGAGCACATGCAAATGCAATTGCAGGAGCAGAAGGGGGAAAGTGAGGCTGGAATGGACAGAGAAGATGCACAGGAAGGGGAATCAAGAGGAGACGGGCAAGGGGGTAAGTCATACTGGCCATAGCCAGGACTTGGCTTTCTCTTTGGCTGAGAGCGGAAGCTGAACAGAGCATCACATGGCTTTAGTTTTTTTCTTTTAACTTTTATTTTATTCATATGTGCATACATTGTTTGGGTCATTTTTCCCCCCTGCCCCCACCCCCTCCCTTACCATCCTTCTCCCTCCCTTACCCTCCCTTACCCCTCGCTACCCGGCAGAAACTATTTTGCCATTATCACTAATTTTGTTGAAGAGAGAGTATAAGCAATAATAGGAAGGACCAAGGGTTTTTGCTAGTTGAGATAAGGATAGCTATACAGGGAGTTGACTCGCATTGATTTCCTGTGCATGTGTGCTACCTTCTAAGTTAATTCATCTCGAACTAACCTTTTCTCTAGTACCTGGTCCCCTTCTCCTATTGGCCTCAGTTGCTTTAAAGTATCTGCTTTAGTTTCTCTGCATTGAGGGCAACAAATGCTAGCTAGTTTTTTAGGTGTCTTACCTATCCTCATACCTCCCTTGTGTGCTCTCACTTTATCATGTGATCAAAGTCCAGTCCCCTTGTTGTGTTTGCCCTTGATCTAATGTCCACATATGAGGGAGAACATACGATTTTTGGTTTTTTGGGGCAGGCTAACCTCACTCAGAATGATGTTCTCCAATTCCATCCATTTACCAGCGAATGATAACATTTCGTTCTTCTTCATGGCTGCATAAAATTCCATTGTGTATAGATACTACATTTTCTTAATCCATTCATCAGTGGTGGGGCATCTTGGCTGTTTCCATAACTTGGCTATTGTGAGTAGTGCTGCAATAAACATGGGTGTGCAGGTGCCTCTGGAGTAACCTGTGTCCCATTCTATGGCTTTAGTTTTAATAGGATCACTTTGGTGGATGTGTGGTGAACAGATGTGGGGATTCCTGGTGAAGTGGGGAAACCTTATCTGGAGGTGGTTCTGACAGGAAACATGGTGGTCTGCAGGAGGATTTTGGCTGTAGAGGTGCTGAGAGTGCTCAGGCTCTGGGTAGATTGTGACAACAGGTCCAGCTGGACCTGCTAATGAGTTGGATGTGGTATGTGGGAAGAAAAGAAGAGCCAAGACTGCAAGACTTTTAGCTTGAACAACTCAAAGGGTGGAGGAGGCCATTATACAATGTGGGGAGACCAAGGTAGGAGCAGGTGGCCAAGGAATTGGAGTTTTGTTTTGGACTTGTTGAGCTTGAGATTCTACAAATCCGTTGAAGTTGAGATGTCCAGGAGGAAGCAATCTAGAATGTTAAGTAAAGTCAAGGCAAAGGATAACCATTTTGAAGTCCACAGGAGAGATGTTGTTTAAGGCCATGGTTATGGTTGAGACAACTGTGGTAGCGGGGACAGCCGGAGGCATTCATGTGGAAAGAGTTGAAGAGGAGGCAGCAGAGGTGAGATAGGCAAGAAGCTTCTGGTGAGGGTGGAGGAGAACAGGAGAGAGTAATGTCCTATGAACCAGGTGAGAAAGTGTTTCAGGAACCTGGAGTAGGTACGAGTCAGATATTGCTGACAGTCATGCATGATGAGAACTGAGTGTTGACTGTGGGTCTAGCAATGGAAGGTGACTGAGCCAGAGCTAAGCTGTTCTTAGCCAGAGAACTTGACGGTCATGAAGAAAAAGCCTTGCTAGGGTGGACTCAAGAGAGACACCAGGGAGATGCAATGGGGTACAAAGCATTTTCAAAAAATTTTTTGTTTGTGGGGGGGTGGGAGTCTAGCTCTATCTGCATATTGTCTTTTCCTTCCTTCCTTCCTTCCTCCCTCTATTTTCTTTTTCTTTTTCTTTCTTTCTTTCTCTCTCTCCTTCCTTCCTTCGTTCTCTCTCTCTCTTCCCCCTCCCTTCCCCTTCCTTCCTTCAGACTCAAGAGAGGCACCAGGGAGATACAATGGGGGTATAGAGCATTTTTGAAGTCTTTTTGCTTCCATGTTTTGAGATAGGGCCTTGCTATGTAGTCCAGGCTGGTCTCTCAAACTCACTTTCCCCTTGCCTCAGCCTCTCCAGTGCTGGGGTTAAGGTGTGTGCCACCATGCCCAGCTTTCAAGGAGTTTTGCTTGAAGTGACTGATAAGTGCACCAAGACTAAGGGTGAGGAATAAGGTGAAAGAAAAAGTGATTTGGGTGGAGGGGAGGAAAGAATGAGTCAGTATGGAACACATTGCAGTGGCAACACAACTTACACCATTCAGTGGATTCATGGAGGAGGAAGACATGCAGAAGACAGGAACTTAGAGGAAAGTCTTCTAAAATGAACATGCTTTGCTCAAACAGAGCATAAAATGGAAGCCAAGGAGCTGGGCACTGGTGGCTCACGCGTGTATCCCTTCTCCCACGGAAGCTGAGATGGGATAAATGGCTAAGTGCACAAGATCCTATCTCAGCAGAAAAAACTGGGTGTGGTGGTGCAGGAAGTCTAAAAATAGGAGAATCGTGGTCCAGTCTGGCCTTGGCAAAAAGTGAAACCTTATTTCCAACACTAACCAGAGCCAAAAAGGACTGGAGGTGTGTGGAGGTGTGGTTTGAGCAGTAGAGCACCTAACTAGCAAGTGTGAAGCCCTGAGCACAAACCTCTGTACAGTCAAAAAATAAAAAGGAAGCCAAGGGTGTATGTAATTCATTCAACGGTAAGTCACCAAATTCCCAAACCATTGCTATTCTGCTTTCTAATCACACGAGGCCGCCTCTGCTTCCTCTTGCGTCTTTGCTGATGACAAAGAAACATTACCATTCATTTCCATAGGAATCTTGCCTATGGGTCAGATACCAGGTTTTGCCCAGATGCTAACCCTTTTTTGCCTGTTTGCAGTCACCCCAGCAGGAGACATGGCAGAGGAAATGTCATTTCACTTCTGTGTCTGATAGAGAGTTGCCACAAGGCCAAAGGCCTACCAACCACTGTGCGAGGCTATCAAGCCTGGCTAAGTAAAACTGGACTTTTATTTTAGTTCTGAGTTGTTTATTATTTGTTTGGAATGTACTTCAGATGTGGCAGAATTTCTTAATGAGAAAAGCAACTACTCTGTGGTGCTGACAGTTACAAGGAACGCCTATGTGATCTCTCCATTCAAATCTCCTGAAGTTAACTGCATGTTATACTGGGATTCTTAATGTATCTGAGTATAACCGAGATGCAATTGACTTTCCTATTCTAAAATATTCTAAATAATCAAGAGTGGTCTGGCGAGGCACCAATGGCTCATGCCTGTAATCCTAGTGACTTGAGAGGCAGAGATCAGGAAGATCACTGTTTGAGGCCAGCTTGGGCAAATAATTCATGAGACCCTACACAAAATAAAGGCTGGCAGAGTGGCTCAAGTGGTAGAACACCTGCCTAGCAAGCATGAGGCCCTGAGTTCAAATCCCAGTATGGCCATCCCTGGTAAAAATGCAAGACCCTATTTGACAAATAACTAAAGTAAAAAGGACTGACTGGGGGTGTGGCTCAAGTGGTAGAGTGCCTGTTTAGACAATACAAGGCCCTGAGTTCAAACTCAAATAACACAAAAAAATTGTGACAATAAACTTGTGAGTTCTCTCCTTAAAATAATGAGAACTAGTTGAAATAATCAGAAGGCTTATCTTAAAAATGTAGAAAGCGTGAAAAAGAAAGCTAGCAACCCATGAAAAGACATGGAGAGACTTTGAATATACATCACTAAGTAGAAGAAGCCAACCTGAAAAGTTTTTGTATTGCATGATTTTTGACTATATGCTATTACAGAAAAGATAAAACATGGACACAGGAAAAAAGATCAGTGATTGTGAAGTACTGGGGCAGGGAGGCACTCATACACAGAACACAGAGTTTAAGGGGAGTGGAATTATTCCGTATGTATTATAATGGTGAATACATGTCATTACATATTGGTTAAAACCTACAGAATGTACAACACCTAGACTGAACCCTTTGAACTTTGGGTGACAATGATTTGTGAATGCAGGCTCACTGATTCTAACAAATGTGCCACTCTGGTAGGCGATATTGAAAGTGGGAGAAGCTGAGACATATGGTGGGACATATGGGAACTTTTTGTTCAGTTTTGTTCTGAACCTAAAATTGCTCTGAAAAAAAATAGAAAGGACAAGAAAGTCTGGAGAGAACTTGTGGCTACTGTATTCTGAGCCTGAGTGGAAGGTCATGATGGTCATATTGACTGCAAGAGAAGCTTGGTCAGATGGGCTGAGCTGAACCAATAAGCATCCCTCTCTTCTGTCTATCATGGCAACCCGGTGAATTTATCTGTTCATTTGACAAAATGTATTGTGTACCAGCTGGGTGCCAGGTATTTGCGAGAGCTTCTAATATGTCAATAAATCTTTGGATAAAAGAAGTCCATAGTCGTCAGAAAAAACACACAAATCAATGAACAGTTCCAATCCTATGGACAAATACTAAGATAATTGTTAAATGGAGTCTCTAGTACAATTCTACTGACAATTTGGGTTGATGATTACAGTTATCTGATTTGCTTTGGGGCAAGATGACCATTCTCCCCTTAGTAGTGAAGGCTAGAATTGGTAGACCAAGTTCTGGCAAACTAACTGAAATTTTCTTGAACAACTTCTTGCCACACTGATTAAAAAAAAATCTTCCCAAATTAACTTTAAACAGATTGCTAAGCATTATTTATTTTTAACTGATTTTTATTCTGTTCTGGGAGTAGCAAAGATGTGTGCTATATTAGCTTAAGCAGATTATAGTGGGAAACAGACCGAGACACTCTGCTAATATTTCTGTGTAGCCTGACAGCCAGATGTTAGAAGTTATAAATTGCCAAGCTAAAAAGTAACAGAGCAAACCAAAATATATTTTTCTGTGATTGGGAATCCAAGCCAAAAAATGAGACTTCTTTGCCTAGTCTTTTACCCCCAAGTTAGGTTGCTCATCTATGCCACTATCCCAGCAGCTTCCTCCCCACCTCCACCCTCCCACTTATTAGAAATAATTTTCAGCAGCTGCCTGAGAAAAGTTTCTGCAGCAGTTGCCAACTTCTGGGTTTTGGTAGCATGTTTTAGCTGTTCACATTACGCCATGCCAGAGTCTTCCTCTTGGCAAATGTTAGCATACCATAAAAGTTCAGATATCCTGTTTAAGCCTTAAGAAATGCCTGGCCAGTAGTTCAAGTCTTCCAGGTACCCAAAGCCTGGTCTCCTTAGTGATAAGGAAATTCATCAGGAAGAATATCCAATGGTCAGTGACAGGAAGACTTGAGGTAATTGGTAATTCTTCATCTGGACTGTCATGGGTGGATAGAATGCTTTTTGTTGTTGTTGTTTGCTTTTTGGCAGTACTGGGGATTGAACTCAGGTCCTCACACTTGCTAGGCAAGTGTTCTACTGTAACTTAAACCATGCCCCCAGTCTTTTTGCTTTTTGTTTATTTTTTAGATAATTTCTCTCTGATCTCAGATAATGATCTTCCTATCTCTATCTCTTGAGTAACTTGAATTACAGTCATGTACGACCATATCTGACATTTGGAATGTCCTTTTTAAAGCTCATTTAGGAGGGTCTCTGTTTGTGATGTCTGAGGGCTGGAGTTATGCAATAGAAAGGAGATGTCCATTGTGCTAGCAGGGGAGACATCCCCTTGCTGCTTTGCCTTGGCTGCTGGGAGGAGGTGTTGATCTTTATTTATTTTTCATTTATTCACCCATTTTCAACAAGTATTTATTAAGCAACATACACATGCAGAACACTGTCCTAAGTGCCAAAAATAATGGAGTGAACACACGAGACCGTTTATCTCTATAGGATTTATACTCTAATCCATACTAAACTCAGTGTGCAAGTAGATAAAGAAATAAAAAGTTTAAAGAGTATTTACTGATGAAAATGCTATGCAGAATAATCAAACCAGATAATGGGATAAAGGAGGACAGAAGGCAGACTGTCTTCCTCAGTTTCTGAGTTTCAAAATGTGGGACCAGACATGAAAACACTGGGAAATAACTCTCCTGGGATGGCTCAGACAAGGAGAAAGAGAAGGGAGACAGATTCAGAGAAGACAGGGGGAGTTGAAGCTGGTGAGTGCCTGAGAAGGAGTCCTGGGCTCTCCCTAACCCTAATTCCTAGCCTGGAAGAGGACCTATGGGCTTGGAGCCACAAGGCTCTTATTAGAAGGTCCAGAAGGGCCAGGATGAGCCTAGGACCACAGAGTGGACTGGCCCATATCCACCACAGAGAGGGAGGAACAGAAGGACAGGATGGCCACATGGACTCAGCAGCCCAGCTAGCGGCACGGAAGTATTTTTCTGGAGATGCTGATCTTTAAAGGGGCTGGTGGCAATAAGCCCAATCCCTCCATTCTTTCTACTTGCCCCAAATTCTTTACAAACTTTTCCTGAAAACAATAACATCGTGCAAAAGAGTACACAAGTCATAAATTTACAGTTTCATGAATTGTCACAAAGTGACATGGAACCAACTTCCAGTCAAGAGAGGAAACATCAATTGCATTCCAGAGACTCCCTGCCAATCACTTTTTCCTCTTGCTTCCCCAAAGGTAACCAAGCCAAGAAGCTTTTAATGCCACAGATGAGCTTGGCCTACTTTTAAACTTTAGGTAAGTGAAATCATAAAGTATGCATTCTTTGGGCTCTAGCTCTTTTCACCAAATATGATGCACGTGATATTCATATAGGTTGTTTTTGTACAGCTGTGGCTCACTTACTGGTGTGAGTATTCTGTTATGTGTGCAAAATGATACTGCAAAGTATGGCACTTTGGCCTGCAGAGGACTTTGAAGTAAAGGTGATTGGAAGCTCTCTGTCTACTCTCCTGCCTCTTTCTGCTCAGGAGTGAGGTTGGGGTTCTTCCCTGATGGTACTTAGCTTTGGTAAGTAATGCTAAATAGTTTCCCAAAGTAGTATATGAGACTTCTTACTGTCCTTCTGGCTCAAGTTAAAAAATTGCTATCACTAATATTTTATTGTCTATTACATATATAATATTTTAATATTATCAAACATAATAATTTTTAAAACTCTGAGAGGTAGGTATTATTTTCATACAGCACTGAAGATAGAGGATGGAGGGACACATTTGATTTTATACAACTATGATGGAAATAGTTACCATAACATATGATAGTCATATATAATATATCATATCCTGTGGTTGGTGTTTTCTATTGAATCATTTCATTACTATTTTGAGACAGGTATTATTATCACTCCTAATGAATGGATCAACATGTTGATGTTTGTTAGAGGTAATTAACCTGTCCATAGTCACAAAAACGTGAGAGAATATGACTGACCCCCAAGTCCAAGTGCACACCTGCCTCCATCACATTTCTTGTCTAGGTGTGGTAAGTGGAAGAGGCACAGCCTGAACCTGTGTCCTTTGAATCCAGAACAAATGCTTATTTTGCTGTACACTTTACCAAACACCTGGATCCTCAACCTTAACTTCTGTCAACCCCCCTGTCCTCACCTGGCATGCGATGAACAAGCAATGAAATAGCCAGTTATCAGAGAGAGATAAAAGAAGATACTGGACCATCAGCCTTTGAGTCACAGACCATGTGACTGAATACAGAAGAGCATTCAGAAGACAAATATAAATCTTCAGACTTCTCAAAAGGAATAAGTGGCTGATTTAAAAGGAAATGTTAATTATAGCTATTAAAGGTTATTAGTCTCATAACCATCACCAAGAGCCCTCTGTTTCTGGGGAAAATCATCCCAGAAATTCAGGAAAGACATATTTGTGTGTGTTTGCAGATCTTCAGAAAGTAAGTCATCTCTCATGTTTTGTCATCTCTCATGCTAACCTGGCCTCAACCTAGATCCAAGAGATGGGCCTCTGAAAGGAACAACACCTTATTAATTTTTCTTATTGACCCAGTTCTTGGCTTTTTTGCTCAGGGACGTTGGCCACTCTTGGGGCTGTGCTGACTCCACCACAACCTGAAAGTGAATATGCTTCCTGGGATCACCTTGCCTTCCCTGCACCAGGGCCAGCTTGTGTCTCTGGGGACCTCACACTATTTCTCTGACCCTGAATGTGAGGAAGGGGAAAGTACGTAATGATGGCTCAGCTGACATCTCAAAAAAACAAGTCAAGGATATCCTTGGGAAAATGAATTTGTATATAAAATTAGCTATTTTATAGGTAAAATTGTTTTTTATATAATATATTTTATGTTTATTTTGCATTTATTATGTATTTCTTATAAAATATTTTAAGGTCTCATACACTAAAAACTGGTATTTAAATAATAGTTCAAAGTTTTCCTTTTGATACCCATTCATAAATGTGACTGAGATTTTTGACAGGAAGTAGAGAAGGCACTTAAATGCATGTTCAGAGGGAAACTGAGATATATCCGCTGTTGACCAGGAATTCTAGGGTGAAACACATTCTCAGCAGAGGGGGACCCACATGCGCCAAAGTGACCAATTATAAATTGAAAGGAATACACTGAAGACAAGAGGGGAAAAGTGTAGATAATTTCATAAAAGTGGAGGTGGTGGAAGAACAGGCATGTGTGGCTGGAGAGAGGGGATAGATGGGTTCCACAAATTTCTATCTCAAAATAAATTTCTTAGAGTTGTGTTGGTTATTATTCCATATTGAAGGTAAGAAAGCAAAGACATTCTAAGCCTTTTAACTTAGATTTTTTTTCACACAATATTGTTATGATCATCTCTTGAAAAATCAAAAGGGATGTGAGTGTCATTCCAAGGAGGTTTTGGGTATCAATTAAGCAAGTCTTGATTCTGAAAGAGGCTCCAAGTTTGAATGGGTCAGGAAGACCTGGTCAGAGTGGTCCTCCATTTGACATTATTAAATACTGCTTCTTCCAGAACAACAAAGAAAGTAAAGCAATAATAATTGTTCCACAGATCCTCTGAGCATCAAGAAGAAAGGGCCAACTGGAAACAAGTTCTTCAGATCAAATGTAAAAGTCGGGTCATCTTCTGAGATGAGTGGTGGTGGTAAGGGGGCAGGGTGGTGTGTCCGTGATTTCAAGCCTTAGTGGAAGGAATCCTCCTGAGGTAAGCAGCTGCTTACATCCTTTCTTCTAGTTTTGCTTTTTACCAGTCCCCCTGACACACCATTGTCTATGAGATTTACTCCTGAAGAATTTCTGATTAAAGACATTGTATCTATAAGATAAAACTTAAAGTGTGCACATCAGAGTCTTGAATTAATTGCCATTTATGGTACACATGAAAAGCAGTCATGCTTCTTATTTCAGTAGATGTAGGGGAGAAAAGATTTTGATGGAAGGTTCTAGGTTAACAGTAAAGACAGGTTTCTAGACAGTGTGGGTCTGGCAAAGACGGGGAGAAACGTGGGCACAGCAGGCACATGGAGAGAGGTACACACTCCTCAGAATTCACCAGAATGGAAGACTTTGAAGCCAAACCACTCTGTGACATAGAAAGGCTAAGCATGAGTGTGGGAAAGAAGAATGTTATGTTGGGGATAAATATTCACTGGGAGGGCAGGCAGGGAAGCAAATGGGTAGCAGAGGGACAGACTGCTGATAAAAGGGGGATCATGCTGTGGTGACACGGATGTGACATCTGCATAGGAGACTTCAGAGACATCTAAACCCAGTATACTGCAGGCTACCGCCACCCTCACACTATTACTCTGATTGGACATTTTCCCCACAGACCACACCTTCCTTCTCCTGCCAGCCTACAGTCGGTATGGGATCAATCCATCAGGCACAATGACTCCTGAATTTCTATTTGCATTGTCTTCCCTCCTTCTGCCCTTATCTCAGGGCATTGACCCTAGTGGCATGCTCTTGTCCTAGCTCCCTTTATCTCTGCATTGAAGAGATAAAAAGCAATGTAATATTTTTTTCCTCTCCAATTACAAAACCTTCATAGGTTTTCATTGCCTACCAAATCAAGTCCAAAACCCACAGCAATTCATTCAAGCCTAAGTTCTTGCTCAGGTTGAACATCATGAAACAATACCTGCTTGTCTTCTAACAGGTCTGGCTCATTCCTTTGTTCTTGCTACCCATTCATTTTGATCTTTGCTTTGTTCTTGCTACCCATTCATTTTGATCACCTCTTCTATCTCTGCATGTCAGTATTCTCTTTTTTTTCCACATCTGGTTTAAATTCCACTTTCCACAAGAAGCTTGCTCAGATGCAAATAGAGAGAAGCTATCTCTTCCCCCTTTTACCATCCTTCGGTCTTCATGGGATATTACCTAGTTGGTGCACATTCTTCTGATTTTAGTTATCTTTATTCTCTTTCATTATTCATGGTAATTTCATGAGTTAAAAATATATTTTAATTTTTAAAAAGTATATATGTTATATAGAAAATATAATAAGACACTCTAACATGTAAAAAACAAATAGAAGTTTTCTTTCCCTGCATTTTAAGTCTAGTCTTTTAAAGATACCTGTATTATTGGTTTATTACATCTGTATATTCATTTCCTATTGCTTCTATAATAAATTACCACAAGCTCATTGAATGGAACCAGCACAAATGGATTATTTTATAGTTCTGGAGATCAGAAGCATGAAATTGGTTTCACTGGGGGAATATCGAGGTGTCAAAAGTGTGGTGCTCCTTTCTGGGGTTTGTAGGGAAAAACTATTTCCTGGCCTTTTCCAGCTTCTGAGACTGCCTACATCCCATGGATTATGGATTTTCCTACACCTTAAAGCCAGCAATGGCTCGCAAAATCTGCCAGGTGGCGTGACTCTGGCAGGATTCTTCTGCCTCCCTCTTTCACTTTTAAGTCTCTTGTGTGTATATTGAGCCAACCTGGTAATTCAGAATAATTTCCCCATTGTTTTTATTATAGTTTTTTTTTTTTTGGCGGCAATGGGGTTTGAACTCAGGGCCTCACGTTTGCTAGGCAAGCTTTCTTACCACTTGAGCCACTCTACCAGCTCCCTCCCCATTGTTTTTGAGATGGTATCTCACTGTGGCCTCGAATTCCTGGACCCAAATGATTCTTAGCTTCCTGAGTAGCTGGGACTACAGGTGCATTCCATCACACCCAGCCTACTCTCCCTATTTTAATTAGTTACATTAATTTCATTGGCAACTTTATTTCCTCCTTTCCATATAGCATATATTCACAGGTTTTGGGATTAGGATTTCATAACCTTTGGGACTACTATTCTGCCTACCATAAGATTTTTCCTATTTTGTATTCATTTATATCAATATGAAAATAGAGACATTTATTTTTTAATATGTAATCTTAAAGGTGTAAAATATCATATATAAAAGTGCTTTTTTTTTCAGTGCTGTGGATGGAACCCAGAGTCTTGCATATGGTATGCAAATGCTTTACCACTGAGCTACACTGCCAGTCCCATAGTTTATCTTTCAGTAAATAACATGCCTTGCACATTTTTTATGCCAGTTCATTTAGAGGCCTTCACTATTTTTAGTGGTTGGATAGTATTCCATAGAATAAAATTTCAGTGTTATTTTAACAACTTCTTATTAATGGATATTTTATCAGTTTTTTATTCTTGGTGTATATGTTTGTGCACTTAGAGAGTCTTGTCATGTGCATTAGAGACCTGATTTGATTAAAATACAGTTATCCTTGTTGTGGTTACTGTTGTTTGTTTGCTTGTTTAAACCTTCTATAGGAGATACTGTGTACTCCAAGCTCTTCTCAATAACCAACTTGGTCTGAAAGAATAAACAATGCCTCAATAGCATTAAAATTCACTTTACACCAATATTTTAATTAAGTATGAAGTAACAGGTGCAAACAAATTGCACTAGACTTTGTGGGTTATTATGGCACAGGAGTCTGCCTAACACAGGGAGACTGTGAGTATAGCCCCAGAATCCCTGTAGAAGGGTCCAGCTTATTTTGGGACAGAAGAAAGCATTGGCAATGATGTGCCAAAGCCCATTAAACTTGCCTCTCTTGGACTGGATTAGGTGGCCTCATCCTCCGGATGCCAAGATAATCTGGTCACTTGGTTTATGTTAAGTACAAACATTGCAGTGACATGAAACAAGCCCTTTTTTTTTTTTTTTAAGGAAAAGTGTTGGTGGCCTTTTTATTTTTTTTTCTTTTATTATTCATATGTGCATACAAGGCTTGGTTCATTTCTCCCCCCTGCCCCCACCCCCTCCCTTACCACCCACTCCGCCCCCTTCTTCTCCCCCCCACCCCCTCAATACCCAGCAGAAACTATTTTGCCCTTATTTCTAATTTTGTTGAAGAGAGAGTGTAAGCAATAATAGGAAGGAACAAGGGTTTTTGCTGGTTGAGATAAGGATAGCTATAAAGGGCATTGACTCACATTGATTTCCTGTGCGTGGGTGTTACCTTCTAGGTTAATTCTTTTTGATCTCACCTTTTCTCTAGTTCCTGGTCCCCTTTTCCTATTGGCCTCAGTTGCTTTTGAGGTATCTGCTTTAGTTTCTCTGCATAAGGGCAACAAATGCTAACTAATTTTTTAGGTGTCTTACCTAGCCTCACCCCTCCCTTGTGTGCTCTCGCTTTTATCATGTGCTCAAAGTCCGATCCCATTGTTGTGAAAGAAGCCCTTTTAAACCAAGGGAACTTTATGTCAAATGTTCTAAAAGTTAAATTTTCCACTATTGTAACCATATTCAATGTTTTTGCTACAGTTATGGACAGCCTTAACCTCTTCACAACTGCCAGCATACCACATAGTCCTTTGTTCTTCTGAACAAGAATATGACTTCCCTTCTTTTCAAACTTAAATCTCAGTTTCTTTTACAATGCATTTGACATCATTTACTATGATTTTCTTGTTTCTTGAGCTGTACATTTTATTTATTTTGGCACTAGGGTTTGAACTCAGAGGTTCGGGTAGGCATTCTACCACTTGAGCCACTCTACCAGTCCTTTTTTGTGTTGGGTATTTTTGAGATAGAGTTTCTTTTTTGTTCTGGGTTGGCCTCAAACTGCAACCCTCCTGATCTCTGCCTCCTGAGTACCTAGGGTTACAGGCATGAGCCACCAGCACTCAGCTTTAAACTGTATGTTTTAATTCCAGGTTGAAAGTGATACTTTGTTTAAGAAGGTTACAGGACACACGATCAATGTAAAAGATCTGCATGATTTCTGTTCAGTAGCAACAAAATATTCAAAAATGAAATTAAGAACACAACTCCATTTATAATAGCATTAAGAAGAATGAACTATTGAAAACCTTACTAAAAAAGGAAATGCCAAATTTATACTCTTAAAAACTACAAAATTGTTGAAAGAAATGATGAAGACCCCCCTCCCAATGAAAAAATATCTTATATCCACGGATCTGAAGAGTTGATGACATTAAGATGGCAAGACTTCTTAAGTGATGCAGATTCATCATAGATCAGATTCAGTACATCCCATTAAAATCCACACTGGCTTCTTAAATTGACAAGTGGATCCTAAAATTCTATGGAAATTCAAGGGATTCAGAATAGCCAAAACAATCTTAAAAAAGAGAGTTGGAGGGCTTACCCCTCTCAGTTTCAAAACTTACTACAAAACAACAGCAATAAAGGCAGCAACCAAAGAAAACAGAGATAATTGGATTTCATCAAAATTCAAAACTTTTGTAACTCCTCAAGAAAGTGAAAAGACAACACACGGAATGGATGAAAACATTGCAAACCCTGTGTCTAATATAGACTTGAATCCAGAATATATAAAGAACTTTTATGCCTAAATAATACGGCAAATAATCCAGTAAAAATGGATGAACAACATGAATAGATATTTCTCCAAAGAGGATAAAGAAGTCACCAATAAGTACATGGGAAGATGCTCACTATCATTAGCTATAATAGAAATCCAAATTGAAACAAAATGAGATACTATCTTACATTCACCAGGATGGCCATAAGACAAAACAATGACACAAATAGGATTGGCTATGACTGGAGAATATGGAACTTTTTTCCACATTCTGGTGGGAAGGAAAAAAGGACATGGTCACTTTGGAAATAACATGGCAGATTCTTAAAAAGTTAAAGCTACCAGAAGTCCCAGACACTCCACTCCTAGTGATATACTCAGGAGAAATGAAAATATATGCATACATAAAAACTTGTGCCCAAATGTTCTTAGCAGCTTTATTCATAAGTCAAAATGTGGAAACAATCCAGATGTCTATCAACTGACGAATGGATAAATAAAATGTGGTATATCCACACAATAAAATATCATACATCCATGAAGATAAATGAAGCAATGATACATGCTACAAAATGGACTAACCTGGGAAGTATTATGCTAAATGAAACAAGCTATCACAAAGGACCACATATTTGAAATGTCCAGAATAAGTACATCTATAGAGACAGAGGTAGACTGGGGGTTAGCTGGGGCTGGAGAAAGGGCTGGGGTAAATAGATCATGACTTCTAATAGGCTTGAGGATTTGGCAGGGTTGAAAATGTCCTAAAATTGGTGATGACAGTTGTGCAACTGTCATATGTCATATGGTATATGCATTATGCCTCAATAAAGCTGTTACTTATTAGAAACTAATATTCTTTTGGAGTTGCATACTTGTGAATGTAAGGCTTTTCCTTTCCTATGGAGGCAAAAGAAATTTCTGGGAAGGGTGGATATGCTGGTGATGGTGGTAATCTTATGTGTATTCATATGAAAAATTGATGGTTTAAGCACTAAGTTTGCTCCCAGCCTCTGCCTGGTGAGCTCATTCCTTTCTGCATGCAGATCTTAGGGGTTCAACAAAAAATGAGTTTCAAAATGTTGACTATATATGGTCTTTTATCCACAAGAGGAGTCATTTCAAAGAGTAGAGTAGAAATGAATTGTGTGTGTACATGTTTACAAGTCCATGTGTAAGGAGGAGACCAATTAAGGGAGCAATACCAGACTTTATTGCACAGTGCATCATTGGGCATATGCCCTGGATCCCTGCAAGGGTCTGTTGCATGGGTTTAGATTCCAGCACAGGTTGTCTCACCTGGATTACTTCCTCTTTGAGCTCCTCCAGTTGTTGGGTCTCCCTGAGCTGGAAAAACTTTGAGTCAATAAAAATATAATCCTCTTCTCTAGTTTTTTTTTTTTCCCACCAAAGTTTGCCTTTTATGGCTGAATACTATTTCATTGTGTGTACATAACACATTTTCCTTACCCACTAATCCATCAGTGGGTTGATTCCATATGCTAGCTATTGTGAATAGTGCAGAACCAAAGCGCAATTAGATAGAAGGAAAAAGTTCTGGTGTTACCCAGCACAGGGGTATGACTGTGGTCCACAATAATAAATATTTTATGCAGTTCTACAAGTGAGGAGCTGGAAGGTTTCAAACATTAAGAAATTATAAGGAGATGAAATGTTAAATATCTCCCTTAATCACTGCATGCTGTATGCCCGTGTTAAAATACCACACTGAACCCCATTAATATGCACAATTAATACATGTTAGTTTTAAAAATTTGTTCTCCATTTTCTTCTTTCTAAGCTGTTAGAGTCTTAGGAGAGATTTGAATCTACTTTGCGTGTTTTATTTTTTAAAAAAATCCTGGAGAATCTATTTTTACTCATCTGTTCAGGTGTCCAAGTGATGAAGACATTTTCTCCCAATCAGCAGCAACCCACCCACAATGTCAGCGTGCTCTCTGATTTGGCTTCTTAATGACGGGCCGGACTCCTGCCCAGCTCCACCGCCTGCGCCCTGCTCTGCACGGCGCCCACACCAAGCTGCTGCTAAGAGACAGTGCCACACTGAGGGAAAAGGGGTCTGCAGCCAGTGTGCCACGTGACAGCCTTGAGGAAGGGGCACAGTGGACATTTTATTTTGTTAAAAATGACATCAAGACATCTAATGTACAACATGAGAACAAAAGCTAATGAAATTCTATTGTGTTACAGCTTTTTGTTAAGGTTGTAGATTTTGGTAGCTCTTGTCACAAACAAATAACTACATGAGATGACAGACATGTTAATCTACTTTACTATAGTAACCGTTTTACTATCTGTATGTGTTCCCTAACATCATGGTGTAAGCCCTAAATATACACAAGAAAATTAAAATGAAACCAGAAATGAGTTTTAGAAGAGTGCTAAAATTCAAAGTTTCCAGGGAAGGCTATAGACGTGCACACCATGGAGCCCATCTCCTACCCCTCACTCCTTCTTCATTCCCTGCCAGCCGCTGGCCTTCCTGCTGCTGGTCTCAGACAGCCACACCTCTGCCCGCAGGCCTTTTCTGGATTCATGATTTTTTAAATATTCACCTTACTTTATGGACTAAGAAAATAATCACTGTTCCTCTTCTCAAATCTCTGCAGCATTTGTGTATTCTTTTTTTTAATGTCTAGAAATATGCTCTCACTGATGGAAGTAATTCTGAATGAGAGGTTGTATTAGTTCCTGTTGTAACTATAATAAATTTCTACAAACATAGAAGTTTAAAACACAAGTCCAGTTTATTCTCTTACTGTTCTAGAGGCCAGAAGTCTGAAGTGGGTCTCATAGGCTTGCAGACAAGGTCTTAGAAGGGCTGAGTTGCCTATGGGTGCTCCAAAGAAGAATCAGTTCTTTTGTCTTTGTCACCTTCTAGAGTTAGTCTGTGTTCCTTGATTTGTGGCCCCTTCTGTCATCTTCAAAGTCAGTAACTTAGCATCGTCTAATCTTTCCTCTCTCTGACCTTTGATTCTGACTCACCTGCACCATTTTTTTATATGATCTCTTGGCCTACCTACTTTAGTCCTACCAGGGCAATATTTACATCTCAGGATGCTTAAGTTAATCACACTGCAAATTTTCTTTTGCCATGCATTCACAGGTTCTGAGGATTAGAATGTGAACGTCTTCGGGCGCCATTATTCTACTTTCCACAGAGGCTTAGAGCTGAAAGGGTTCACATGTGCTATTGTGGGCCAAATGCTTCCACTTAACTCTTACAATGATGACAACTACATAGTCACATATTTAGTACTAGAAAAGGGGAAAAAAACTCAAACAAACAGGGATAAAGACAATAGAAACAACCCCAGAAGAAATGTGAAGTCCACCCTCTAGTACCTATTCCAAGATAAAGGAAATCTGATTTGTATTTCTCTGATGATTTATAGAAAGAGTGTGTACCCATATTACTGAAGTTTGATATGTTACACAAAAGGTGAACTTACAGAAAAGCAGAGCATGGAGGTTACTCACATTTTCTACAAGTTTTGAGAAGTTTAAAAAAATGCATGGCTATGTTAAAATAGCTAATGAAAACAATGAGTAAAAATTACTAAGAGTAGATGTTGTCTTTCTGATAAAAGAAGGTGCCATTGTTGGAAAAGGTGGTAGGGGGATCCTTGGGTTTAGTAAGTCTAAGCATTTGGGTGATCTGACATCATGGGTGACAACATGGGGACCTCATTGAGCAAAGACCCAACCTTTTAAAGTGCATCTTAAAAATAAGCCATATTAGTGGAAAATACAAGTAAATGAATGCAATTTTCATTTGTAAATCACTTTCAAACAAGGTATCTGTGTATAAAATAGGACATTTGCATTTAAGAGATTTTTGGATGATGTTTTGTACAGTCAGTCACCAAATGCATGCTATTCCTGATGGACTTTGGCTTATAGCTCAAGGTCAAAGAACAGTGGCAAACGAATATACTTCAATGAGAAAAAAAACTTAAGCAAGATTTTGTGGAATATTTTGTTTGTATCTTTATATTGTCATAAATGAGAATTCACCATTCATAATTCACCACTCACCATTATGACTGGTGAATTTTCATTTATGGTAGTGAATTCAACTATGATATATTGTAAGAGCTTTTGTAAATATGACAATATATCCCCAGCACAAAACAAAATAAATAAACAAAAAATATGAAATGGTGAATGTTGAGACCAAAAATGGGGAAAATGGTAATGACTTTTTTTGTGGAATAAACGCTGGTAATGAGTATTATAAAATAATTTATGCTTCTAAAATTAAGTTTAGGAAAATGTTAATGCTAATCAAAGTAGGAACATCACAAACTGGCTTTTTTTGGGCACAGATATATTATCACATTAAAGTAAACAAGAGGAAGATGAACTTCTGTGGATTTTCTTATGATTTCACTGTGGCCAATATTATTTAACTATGATGAGTAATAGAATGTGGTATTACCATTAGAACAAATGGAACTTCATTATCTTTTTGCTGAATTCTTCCCCCCCCCACAATGCCATCATACACTTTGAGATCTTCATTTATTCTGAAAAATGATTAGCAAACCACCCCAGTTTGGATATCTTTTTGATTCCAGAATTCTCCCAGAAATAGATCACTCTGGAAGGGGCACAGAACCCTACAGATGTGTGGATTTGTAAATTGCTTCACTTTTCCCATCTCTCTTCATCTGAAACATGAGAGTTGGACTAGGGAGAAGTCCTTGGGTTACTGTTAGTGCAGAAATTTGATCATTTCAGGCAAAGACGATATTATATGGGAGAAAGACAGGAAGGAAACTTTTTTTTTTTTTCCATTGCCTGCTAGTTAGTGTAGTTTCTTTTTTTTTTTTTTCATTTTTCTTTTATTATTCATATGTGCATACAAGGCTTGGTTCATTTCTCCCCCCTGCCCCCACCCCCTCCCTTACCATCCACTCCACCCCCTCCTGCTCCCCCCCTCAATACCCAGCAGAAACTATTTTGCCCTTATCTCTAATTTTGTTGTAGAGAGAGTATAAGCAATAATAGGAAGGAACAAGGGGTTTTGCTGGTTGAGATAAGGATAGCTATACAGGGCATTGACTCACATTGATTTCCTGTGCGTGGGTGTTACCTTCTAGGTTAATTCTTTTTGATCTAACCTTTTCTCTAGTTCCTGGTCCCCTTTTCCTATTGGCCTCAGTTGCTTTAAGGTATCTGCTTTAGTTTCTCTGCATTAAGGGCAACAAATGCTAGCTAGTTTTTTAGGTGTGGAAGGAAACTTTTAAAAGATGAAAACTGACAACTCCAAAACAACAAAGGAAGCTAGATGTTATTGTGTTGCCTTTCCTGCTTAGTCTTTTCAATCCTTGCTGATTGGGAAAGGTATCATTAATCTGCTCCGCTAGGGAAAGATAAAGGAAAGTGAGTTATTTCTATCCTACAAGCACAATTCAAACCTATAAGATGCTAAAAAAATTCTACTTATACAACAGCCTCTGTCTGATTATAAACAACTCTGATTAGGTTCAACTGGCAAATGGGAAAATTTGCTCTTTGAGTTAAGCCTTGTTTCAAGGTGGTCACACTTTGGCAGGCTCCTTTGTCTCTCAACTTTGTGTATCAGATGCAATCCTTGCAGGGCTGGGCTTGGCAATCCCATCACTATCATTATAGAACTACTTTTGCTATAGAATCCAGTCATTATAAAGTCCTTATAAACAATCAGAGAAATGGTCATGAACCAATGTTTAAGTGAAAAAAAGCAGAACACAAAATTGTATGTTCATTATTGTTGCAACTACCTGAAAATGTATGTGCCTATGGATAAAGCATTGAAAAGCCATGAAAGAAACAACAAACATTAACAAAACCATTCCTATTAGGTGGGAATATGATGGCTAAATTTCCCATTCTTTTACTGTTACAGGGTGCTTACATGTTTCTTGTTTCATTCGTTTAAAAAGCTAAATACCTATAGTGCCAAGAACTACAATCCTAGTCCTCAATCCATCTCCAGCTCATCTAGTAGTAACAGTTGATGGACTAATGAGACACATCCTGTAATAAGGAACCCCAAGAAGAAGCTGATGAAGTGAATCTGTTAGATAAATATTTAGAGGATAAGTTAACAAACTACTAATCTGCTAAAATAGAGACTAAGTGAAATGTGGTGGCAAAGAGAGATCCCCGTTGTACTAACTTTCCCTTCCTTCCTCCTTTCCTTCCTTCTATCATCCTTCCTTCCTAGAAAACAGATTTATTAGGATGCCATTAAAAGGAGATAGAATGGTGGCTGGCTACACAAGGAAGTATAGAGTGCTGAAGCAAGGTTTAAAGTATTTCTTTGTCTGCCATGTTTCCTTAAAATAGGGGCCTCCCATTGTGCCAACTTTCAATATTGAGGTTCTAGTGAACCATTCAGAGATAGCTGGACACTTCTAGAAGTGTGGAGCTCAGGTAAAGGCCTGAGTTAATGAGATAGATTTGAGAGTCAAAGTCAAATAGGTAATAGATGAATCTGCAAGAGTGGGTGAGATTGCCAAAAAAGATGAGAACTCAGAAATTTCCTTTGGCTGAGAACTCAGAAATGTCTTTTGGCTGAGAACTCAGAAATGCCTTTGGAATTAACCTAGAAGGTAACACCCACGCACAGGAAATCAATGTGAGTCAATGCCCTGTATAGCTATCCTTATCTCAAGCAGCAAAAACCCTTGTTCCTTCCTATTATTGCTTATACTCTCTCTACAACAAAATTAGAAATAAGGGCAAAATAGTTTCTGCTGGGTATTGGGGGGGGAGAGGGAGGGGGCGGAGTGGGTGGTAAGGGAGGGGGTGGGGGCAGGGGGGAGAAATGAACCAAGCCTTGTATGCACATATGAATAATAAAAGAAAAAGGAAAAAAAAATAAAATGTTAACTGAATTCACAATATTAAAAAAAAATGTCTTTGGCTATGGCATTTGGGAGGACAAAGAGTGACAAGAATCCAAGAGATAATGAGAAATGTAAAAATGATAGTGTTAGGTTAAATAAAATGAAACAGGCTTGAAAAGATAGAAAACTAACAACAAAAAAAGAAATATCAGAATTAGGTGCCACATTCAGATAACCAGTAATGATTAATTGTCAGAAGCAATGTTTTAAGAACTATTATAAGCAGTTAGCTGTGGTACATAGGTTATTTCAGAGTCTAAGGAAATTCTTTCAGCTTAAACGTAGGCAAATGTTGGTAAGTTCTTCCTGGCTTTGAAATGCCAACTAAGTGCAGTTGACTTTTATTTTGGGAAGATGCCTGTTGGTCCCCCAGATGATTAATTAGAATCAGCAAAAACATGCAAAATTCTCAGTCTTCAAAAAGATTTTAGAATGAATTGCCTCTCTTTATTTGTATAAGCAAGTGCTTGGTGAATGGGCAAATGTACCACTTCTTTCTACAGGCAGTTTCAAAGTCCCGTGGGTCTTTGTTTCTTCTTTTGTTTGTTGAGACAAGGCTGTGCTATGCAGCCCAGGCTGGCTTCAAACTTGAAATCCTCCTGCCTCAGCCTTAGGAGTCCTGGGACCACCAGAAATGTGGATTTAGGCTTTGATTTTCATTCTCTTGTTTACTTAACAAAAACAGAAACAGACGCTAGAGTAACTGAGAGAGGAGTATTTACTTGTCTCTCTTGAAATGTGTCCTCAGCAGAATTTGGGGAAAAGGGAAGGAGTATGGCTTTTAAGGAACTGGACACTAAATTTCGGCAGGAGAAAGTAGGGGAAGATTTCCTTTGAAGGAGTCTTGGTGGGGGACTTGGCAGGACTCCAGCATTTGTCACAAGGGGGCTCAGAGATTTATGTGCTTCTCCAAGAGGCCCTGAACTGTTTTCAGCATGAGATAAATCACTGTCACTTTGCAGACAGACACAGACAAACATGGAAGATACTTTTGCTTCATTAAAACAAAAGAACCAACCAAGCTCCTGCAGATGTGGTCTCTGCCTCTTAGAAATGACAGAATCAATTAGTGCAGGTTTATCTCGATGGGAGGCCATTGGCATGGCTTTTGGCTGAGGCAATAAAGACCTGTCAACAGTGATGATGTTTCTGGAAAATGGTGGGGAACTGGTGACAGCTCATCAGGATATGAAAAATGATACCGCTCAGAAAAAAGGTGCCAGCATTGTAACAGTGTACTTGACAAGCGCCTTCTCTTCCAACAACTTTGCAAGGCGTGATGATAATTACTAATCAAAATTGGCTCAATATAGCATAGTGGCACTCACCAGAAATCAGCACAGAAGGGAAACTTGTGGGAAATAGCATTTTTTTCCTCATAATTTCATAGACATTTGTTACTACAATGGGGACAGAAAACTCAAAGTGTCTTATAGGAACAATGGACTCTAGATTCGTAAAGTTGGCTTGAATCCAGAGCTGTCAACGTTCCATCTGTGATGCATGATTCTATTTATCGAAGCAAGGTGATGTGTGTGTGTGTGAGTGAGAGAAAGAAGTAATATTTATTAGGATTCAATATAATCATTACGTAATATGTGATATTTATTCATAGATAGCCCACATATTTTATGTGACTTTAAATATATTTTCCTAGAAATTGTGACAGCCTCAGCATTTATTTTGATAGTTCTAGGTATTGAACTGTTGAACTCAGGACCTGGTGCTTGCTTGGCAAGAGCTCTATTACTTGAGCCTCATCCCCAGACTTTTTTTGCCTTGGTTTGTTTTTCAGATAGGGTCTTAAAACTTTTGCTTGTGCTGTCCTCAGACCTTGATCCTCCTACCTCTACCTCCTAAGTAACTGGAATTACAGGTATGCAATACCACACCTGACATGTTTTTGAGATGGAGTCTCGCTAACTTTTCTTGAGCTTCAGTCCTCCCATCTTTGCCTCCCAAGTAGCTGAGATTATAGGTATGAGCCACCATACCTGGCCACAGTCTCAATATTTTGAAGCCTATTACTCAAGGCAAGCTACCGAAAGGAAACATAGCTAAAATAGGAAATTGTGCAATTTGTCATGTTTATCAGCAAAGTCATGTCAATCTCTGTCTGCTCCCACCTCCACACTGAGTAACCCCCATCCAGAGTTGGTGGGCTAGATTCCTACCCCAGTGCATATCTAGCCTGGCAGTTATCTTATCCTGCAAGCCCCAAAACTGGCTGGCCCTGGGTACTCATAGGCGGGGAGAGCAGTGACCTTGTTCTCCAACCCAAGGTGTGGATACTGAAGATGGGCCATTCTGCCTTGGTATCATACTGATCTCTCTGATGAAAACCTTGACCTCTCACTTCTCTCCTCTTGAGCCCTCCTACCCTGGAGGCAGGGCCCTGAGCTCTGCCACTCTATCTACAGGTTCAGCATCTACCACAGACCAGAAGGAACCAGAGAGGTCCCCTAAGTGGACAGCATGTTTCACTACCCTCTATAGTAGCCCTTCTACACCTGGCCACACACAGACTAGAGTCCTTAGACACTGGTACCAGAGCAGACTGAGCCTGAGTTGGTTGAGCTGCCAGGATAATCTCCCGGGCTCAGTTTCTGCACCTCTCTCATCCCTTTGGTTCTGACTCCTGCATCCTGGACACTTGCCTGTGGAGGATGGTTCATGCTGCTGCCAGATGGAAAGACATCCCTCTAAACTTCCCCTGCAGCACTGACTCTATCGTGGCCTGTGGAGGCTCAGCCTTCCTTACTGGGGACCTGGAGGAAGTGTGATGTAGTTAATACCCTTGGGAGTAAATTTGGCCAGTAACAGACAGGAGCTTGGAAGGAACTAGTGGGTGGATCCCTAGCCCCTTCTCTCTCTGATGGAGAGTTCTAGCACATAGTAGATCCATATGACCCATCTATAGAAGCTGCCTGTGATCAAACAACCACTTATGTTTTCTTGTACCTCTCTGGTCAGCCTGGTAATGTCTCACCTTGTGTTTGTTTTTCCTCCTCCCAGGCCTCCCTTCCTTCTTCCTGTCACTTCTCCTTCTCCTTTGAGAAGAAGAGCATGGAAGATTGACCTCTTGTTCCACATCTGGGGAACCGGGTAAAGCCAGACAACATGGCTTGCACAGAAAGATGCTCTTGCAGGAGGACTCATTGACATGACAGCTAGCCTGGCTTGATCTTCTCCTGGAGTCCATCACTTCTGATTTGGTTCTTGCTGCTCCGCTGCTGAGGTTCAGCCTGTTTCACATCCGTGGCCATGTGAGTTATAGTAAAAAATGGGCAGATTCTTGTATATTTTGGCAATTATTCTTTGTGGTCAGGTGTTTTGTGGATTGAATCAAAGGGGAGAGGTTTTGCCTTGGTATTTTAAAATTTCTATCAGCCCCCAATAGCGTAGGTTCTCCTAGGAGTCATGATTTTGTCTACTAGGTAGATTAGATTGACCTTGGGCTAGGTGACCAAGCTTATGAAGACAATAAGAACACAGGTCTAGATTTGCTTGATGACCAATTGTGTGAAAAAATATTTACAATTTCCTCCTTCCATCCCTTTCTTCCCTCCTTCCTTGGGACTGAACCCAAGGCCTCATGCATGCTAGGCAAGTACTCTATCACTAAGTCATGTCTTCAGTTCCTTGTTTTCTTTAAATAACTCTCCATTCATATTTTTACAGGTTGGCTATATTTTTTCTGTAAAAGGACACTATTGTGAATAAACTAAAACATAGATCAAACTTGGGGGAACGCCTCCATTCATTGAAAGCAGTGGAAATTTCTTTTCTGCCACAGGTCACAGGTGGGCTTTGGGAGTCAATGAACTCCTTGATACATCAGCAGCAGTATGAGGTTGCACACTGGATGCTGTTCCAGGGACAGTGTTGTTCACTTTCGTAGCTTCTGCAAAGGGCTTAACCAAACATGGGCTTAATAAAAGAAGTATTTTAAATGTACTTGATATAAAAGGAAGGGACTTAAAACATTCAAATATCTGGATGGGGGTAATTATTATATTCATCCTTTCTTCCCCCAAGGGCAAAGATGTAGAAACCTTTCGCAAGGATTCTGAGGAAATTTCTTTTTGTATTTCAGATGAGTGTTTACACTTAGAAATCCCTTTCCTTACATTCTGTTCTTCATGGTGATATATAATTAATGATAATGTACTACATATCTCAAAACAGCTGGAAGAGAGGATTTAGAGTGGTCTCACCATAAAGAAATAACAAAAGACTAAGGTAATGATTTGATCATTGTAATGTATATGTGAATCAAAACACCATATTGTGCCTATAAATATGTACAATCATTGTGTCAATAAAAAAGTAATGATAATAAAGAAAATAGCCAGGTGCCAGTGCTCCTGCCTTTAATCCTAGCTATTCGAGAGTCAGAGATCAGGAGGATGGAGGTTTGAAGCCAGCCTCAAGTAAATAGTTCCAGAGACCCTATCTTGAAAATACCCAACACAAAAAAGGGCTGGTGGCGTGGCTCAAGTGGTAGATCGCCTGTCTAGAAAGCATGAGGCTGGAGTTCAAACCCCAGTACTGCAAAAAAGAAAGAAAAAAAAAAAAAAGAAAATAGAAAAATAATATCTTTTCTCTCAAATATGCTCCTCTTACCATCCCCTACCTGTGCGTGGCCCTGTCTCCCTCAGCTCACATGGGATCCATTAACACACCCTGCTGCCCGTCTCCAGGATGTGCACAGCTCCTGAGGTCTTCCTTCCTTTGCCCTCATTGTTGCCTCTCCATAACACTTTCCTACTTCTGCCCTTGTCCCCCCAACCCCTTTCTTCCTAAAGTAGCCAGAGCGACCCCTGAAAATGCCTCTCCTCTCCTCCAATCAACACTTCCAAAAACTTCTGTTAAACTCTGAGTAAAATCCAGTGTTCCCTGTGAACTTCATGCCCGTGATCTTACAGCTCCTTTCCTATTTGGTTTTCCCTTCTCATCTCCCCTCACCCTCTGCTCTGGCCGACCTGGCTCTGTTTCTCTCTGCATATCAGGCACTCCTTGTGGACTTTGTATTTTGCTGCTCTGGCCTGAATTCCTCTTCCTTTGAGGCTATGTGCCTCATTTCTTCATGTCCTCCAGGGCTTTATCCAATCATCTCCTCAGTGTAGCCTTCCAGGGGCACTGTCTCCAGTGCTCCTACTCCAGTGCTCCTTCCTTGCAGTTATTCCCTCTGGCCCACTGTGTTTTACTCATCTCTCTTGCTTATTTGTGTCTGCTCTTCTAGAACACAAGATCCACAGGGAAGAGGCCATTGTCTGGTATATTCACTGCGTTATTCCCAGTGCCTACAACAGTGACTGGTACATAGTGAGTCATAGTCCTCATTGAATACATAGAAAAAGTGTTTTGGTTTTTTTTTTTTTTCCTTTTGATGCTGGAGATAAAACTTAGGGATTTAGACATGCTAGGCAAGTACTTTATCACTGAGCTACATCCCCAGCCTTCTTGAATACATGGATGAACAAGGACATCACATATATTAAGCATTTTTTTTTCTAACTATGCACATTTCTTCCTTTCTCCTTGTCAGGCAGGGCACTGCTGGGGAGGTCTCAGGTTGTCTGTTAGAACTGCCTGCTTTCACCCCCTATGAGGCTCTGCGACCCCCTTTAATTCTTCTCTAACTGTGACAGCATGGAAGGTGACAGATTTGGGTCAGTAATGAGACAGGAAACTTGTCTGCTGGGACCTAATATAAATTAGTGACTTGTGTAGTTGACAACATGCATTATTGTGCTACATGTTCAAAGCCCATCTCAATTATAGGGACCAATTCATTTTTCTGACTTCTGGAGTCTCCATGTCAAAAATTTCGCTTCTCAATGCTAAGAATCTTTATCCAAAACTAGCAAAAACAATATGTCTTTCTTGTTATCTCTTGTGTTTTTTCTTCAACAAAATCAGAGAAGAGGGCAGAACGGTTTCTGCCTGGAAGTGTGGGGGGATTGGGGGTGTGGGGGTAGGTGGCACAATGTATACACATGTAAGTAAATGTAAAAATGATAAAATAAAAGGGGAAAATTTCACTTCTAATACCTTGTTCAGCATGGCTTATGGCAGTGAGAAGTGATGTGTAGAGAGGGACATATGAATAACCAACCTGGGATGTTCTCCATGTGGCACTTAGATTTTGCTGTTTGTAGAAAGTCCCTCCATGTGCAAAGAGCGCTTCTAATGCTCGGAGGTCTTACTAGGGGCAGGATATGTTGACATAAAACAATGGAGCTGAATCATCCACACAGGCTCACACATGGCCACAAAGGTGGGGCTTGACCAGCTGCCCCTGCAGAGGGCACATTGCAGAAGTTGGCAGGAGACTCCACCTAATTATCAAGACATCTGAGTGGCTGTGACTACGGTCCAAGGTATCCAGCAGCAGAGGAAGGGCTGTCAGTTCTCAGCACCCAGGATCGGGCTACTCTGATAACATATGGTAGAGAAAAGTGCGTCACTGGTTTCCCCTCCACCATGCTGACTTCTGCTAGCTGCTGCCTGCTTGTGTCTCTCCCTCTGTGAAAATCATGCCTGTACTCCAATGATCCAGTCAGCATCTTGGAGACTGGGTATCTTAGAGGTGTAGATTGTGCTCATGAAAACTTACTTACTGTTGAGGGGCAAAGTACCTTTAGCCAATTTCCTTTGTGAGTTTTTCACTTATTTTCAAAGTGGCATGACTCTAACACTCTGTGGGCATACGGAACTCATTCTGTCCTTCGGAAGGAGAGAGAATCATAGGGACACCTAATGAGTGTCCTGAGGCAGTGGAGTTGGATGTTACAAAAAGCCAGGAAGAAAGGTGGTCATGGTGGTGTACAACTGTGATCCTGACCAGCCTGGGCTGGATGGCAAGGCCCTGTCTCAAAGGAAAACAAAGCAAAGCAAAGCAATGCAATGCAATGCAATGCAATGCAATGCAACGCAATGCAACGCAAAGCAAAACAAAAAAAACTTGGGGCGTTATGGCTCATGCCTATAATCTCAGCTACTTGAGAGGCAGAGGAAGGAGGATCTGGGTCCTAGGCCAGCTCAGGCAAAAGGTAGCATGAGACCCTATCTGAAAAGCAAAAAGTGAAAGGATTGCTGACTTAGCTAGACACATTAAAGAAATATACTTTTTCATTATCTTCATCTGTTTTCTTCGGATTGTGAGGCTTGTTTCACACAAGTCATGCAAGTAAAACACAAATGTTCTTCCTTTATATATCAACCAAAACCCAAAACAAAATTTACTATTTTTCTATTCTAACCTACAGCGATGCTAAGAGATTGAACAGAGGTTGAGCAGAACTAAAGGACTGGGAGAGCCACAGAGAGATGCCATCTGGTGGTAAAAGGGTTCATAGGATTAATACACTATAAATCACCACCTACCACTGGGTTATTGCCAATGGCAGCCAGGCTTCCCTAGCAACCTTAGGCAAATATTATCCCCGATACTGACTATTGGTGTCACTCCTATGTATCTGTCCTGGGCTCTAATGCAATCGTTCAATTGTTCTATTGAGAAGTGGTGGAACCTTTAAGGTAGGGATAGTGGGAGGTCTTCAGGTTACTGGGGGTGTGACTTTCAAGGTGAGAGTGATATCCTAGTTCCTTCCTTTTCTTCTTTTTTTGCTTTACAGCCCTGGAGTGAGTGCTCTACCATGTGTTCCTACCATGATGTGCTGCCTTGTCACAGGCTCAAAAGCAACAGGACCAACTGCTCATGAACTGGAACCTCTGGAACCAGGAAGAAAAAGAAACCTTTCCTCTTTCTAAGTAGATTATCTCAGGTATTTGTTATAACAATGGAAAGCTGACTAACATAATTTGTCACATCTGTCTTCTGCATAGAACGGGAGCTGTTTAATGATCAAGTGAGTGATAAATGACAAGCTTTTACAACTGCAAAAGCTACATAAACTTGAAATAGTGTCATAATTATTGCATATGAAAAATGTTTTCTTATAATCACAACTCTCCACTGGCAGGCAAGATTCAGGTATTATTAAGAAGCCAGGAAGAGAGGGATCATGACAGTGCATCAAAGGGATCCTAGGAGGAACAGAAATGCATCACCTGAGCTGAATCCATGAATATGCTATAGATCTGTAAGTTACAAACCCTCGGTCAGGAAGCTAAGAGCTGAAGTTGGCGTGAGATGGGAATTTCTGGATCCTTCCCAATTTATCAAAGCAAATTCCAGCAGCAGGAGCATTGTTGGTGAAAAATAATGACCAGAATTCATATTTTCATAACTAAACAATGTATTTGCTCAATATCTTCTTCCTGGAGTGCACCAACACCCTTTCTTAAGTCACCGTGCTTACAGACAGAAAATGAATGCCAGGTGCTATGGACTGAATTGTTGTGTCCCCCTCTTCAAATTCATATGTTGAAGTCCTAATGCCCTATGTGAAACTATTTGGAGATGACACCTTTAGGAGGTAATTAGGTTTAGAAGAAATCATAAGGATGGGACCTTTATGGTGGAATCAGTGTCCTTATATGAAGAGAGCTTGCCGTGACTTAAGCCTATGAGCCTAATTACTAAAGAGGCAGAAATTGGGAGGATTATGGTTTGAAGCCAGCCTAAGCAAACTGTTTGCAAGACCACATCTCAACCAATGGCTGGGTGTAGTGATGCACTCCTGTCATCTCCAGCTATGTGGGGAAGCACAATTAGGAGGATCATAGCCCAGGTTGGCCTGGGGGATAAGGTGAGACCCTATCTCAAAAATAAAACCTAAACATAAAAGGGCTGGAGGAGTGGCTCAAGTGATTGAAAACCTGCCTAACAAGTGCAAGATCTTGAGTTCAATCCCCAGTACTGCCAAAATAAAATGAGCGCTTGCCCCATCTCTCCCTCTTTCTTTCCCCTTACCCTACCTGAGGACACAGTGAGCAGGCCACCATCTATAGGGGCTTTCTCACCAGAACCTGACCATATTGGCTGGCACCTTGGCCTCAGACTTCCAGTCTTCAGACAGAACTGGGAGAAAATACATTTGTTATGTATCTGGTGTTTTGTTATGGTATCTGAAAAGACTACCAAGAATAGATTGAAGGATGAAAAATATGAACAATAAGAGAAGAAAGAAAGCTTTCTACCACTGAAAGCTAGTGTGCATGCAAGCAGGATTTTCTTAACATCAGGTAGGTCATTCCATTCACTATCAGAGGGGTATGTTTTACCCAAACTGGTCAAATGAAATGGGGATTTAGTGTACCACACTGTAGTAGGGAAAAGGATCCTATACACTGTAAGTCCCAGTTACACTGTAAATACAGCAAAGGTATTAGCTTAGAACACTGAGTAAAACACTTGCCTTCACCAGACTTAAGTCAATTTCCCAGGGAAATGTTTCCAAAAGAGAGGAAGGAGTCTGTGAATGGGGGATAAAGGCAGAGATTTAAAAGCTTCCACACAGATCTTCAGTCTGAGGAGGGCATGGTAGAAGAACACTGCTTCATGTCAGCCACTGTCCCCTTCCTTCTGGGGATAGGGACCAGGGATGAACCTGCAGGGAGCAAAGGCTAAGCATTGCTTCAAAGTAGATAAAAAAATATCATAGTCTAGATCTGTCCTGGAGAACCAGCTTGGAAAGCAGAGTAGGCTTCCTGGTCCATAAGGAAGAGTCTCACAAGGTCAGGCAGGGTCTGCCTGATTGTACCTGGCACATTGTGGGGAGAGAGTGGGGCTGAGTATTTTCTGTAAACCTACCTGCTTCTATAGTTTTCCACTTGTCGTTTTTCCTTTAAATTTGTTAGTCTATTTATTTCAAAGTCAAAATTGTAGAAGTTTGCTTATAGAAGACACTGAATATGTCCTTACTGAACAAAACATTCCAGATTAGCAGCTTAATATTTGCAGAATATTTATTTAATAATAGGTAATTGGACTCTTTTTAAAAGTGAAGTAAACACAGAAGGAGGAGTGAAGTAATTTGTGCAAGGTGGCAGAGCAGTAAAGTTTGAATTTGTACCCAGTTCTGCCTTCCTCCATCCTTTCTGGCTGCTTCTCCATTAGCAGCACAACAGCCTTCTGTCACCAGGGGACCACAGAATTGTGGGCACTGCCATGAAGAGGGAGAGAAGAGGGCAACCCTAATGACACTGGCTTTGTAAAATTTAGTATTTTATCATATCATATAAAAAGTAATAATGAAAAAAAAAGAACCCCCAAACCATTGTTAATATATTTAAATTATCATTTAAATTTTATGTAGCTACCTCCAGGGCACAAGCAAATAATCAGGGAGGCGAGACAGAAGCTTGCAAAGCTGTTTTCCACAATACCCAGCTCAGCGACTTAGAGCGTGGGTGGTTGCTATGGGCAACTACTTCAATAAATTCTGGGAAGATGGGGGGTATGGTGAGAAGCATAGGGATTTAACAGATTTACTCAATTTTGGGGAAACAAAATAAGACAAATCACCGAACATTTTCCCCCAAGGGTCACTACTCCTGATAATACCAGGATTTCCCTCAGTCTGAAATTATTCTTTTTCAAGATAAGGAAGGAAAAATAGAAAGGAAAAGATCTTATCTTTTAAAACAGCTCAAGCTTCAAATATTCAAAATGGAATTGAAGCTGGAAATTTTTAGCAGTTGGTGGACTATCATGACCATAAGCTAAAAACCAAAAATCAAACAAATCCAGTTCCCATACCCCTCAACTGTTTTTCCAGTGGTAGCTTGCTTATATCCAACCTTGGAAAGGCACAGCCTTAGAATTCAGTCCTGTCTGCAGGGAACTAAAATGGCAGGTGTTATAATTACTCTTTCTATTTTGGTGGCTGAGAACACATTTCACTTCAGATCATACTTTTTGCTTTATTTTCAGTTTTTTCAAATGATTATTGAGATCCTAATCTATCAAGCTCATTGAAATTAGTTTTCAATTCTTAGCTCCTTATCGTGCTCTTGGATTATTATCCTACAACCATCTGATATTGTGAACACTTCTCTCTCTCTGTTGCACTATTTCGCTCTCTGTCTCTCTGGAAGTACTGGGGCTTGAATTTAGGGCCTCATGCTTGCTAGGCAGGTACACTACCACTTGAGCCATCCCCCAGTCTTTTTTTGTCTTGGCTTATTACTGTATTTTATTTTTTAGATCTGGGGCCTGCTGCAGAGAATAATCATCCTACTTATGCCTCCTGTGTAGCTGGGACTACAGGTACACACTACCATGCCTGACTTCTTGGTTGAGATGGAGGTTTCCCTAACTTTTTGCCTAGGCTGGCCTTGAATCACGATCCTTCGGATGTCTGCCTCCTGAGTAGCTGGGATTATAGTGGTGAACCAGTATGCCAGACCCCTTTTTTTCTTATAATTAGACCTTTTTTGCATTCCATAACTTTGCATAAAAATAATCCCCAAAGGGGATCTGGCTACATATATTATGGTTAAATGAATTATTTTACAATGGAATTCTTAGCAGTTATTTAAAAGAATGTGGTTAATCTACACACACTTGTGGGAAACAAGGTTTTAGGTATAATTTTAAGTGAAAAGAACAACTTGTAGAACAGTGTGTGTAAGATAGTTTAGACATGTAGGCACAAAACCTTCATAGAACGTCTGTGAAAAGTTACATAAGAAACAGAATTCTTGCCCCTGCAGGGGCAAAAAGGGATTGGGAGACTTTAAATGCTAAAATACTCTGGTGCTACTGGAATTCTAGCATTTTTTATAGTGATAATAAAAGAAATCTTCCCATGGTTCCTAAACAGAAATGAGATGTGTGTAGACATGGTCTTTATTATGGGATAGATGTCACCACCTCACACAAAACAACTACTCTGACAACAGCAGCAACACTTAGCGTTCTGACCTGATGTAGATTGGCTTTTGAATTTTGGTATCCTTATTTATTTTGTGTCAGCGATTTCTAGCCTCATGCCAGTCTGTGCTTCTACCATTTCCTTCCAGGATTGGTTCAGTTTTCTCCTTTACTTGATTTCAAATTCTGTGTACAATTTGTTCTTGTCTTTCACATCCAGAGGCAGTATAGTACAGCAGTTAATAATATGGGCTCTGATTTCAAATCCTGGCTCTACAAGTTCTACCTCTGGGACCTTTGGCAAGTCATTTATCTACTGTGCCCTGGTTTCTTCTTTGTCTAATTCAGCATGATAACAGCTCTGGTCTTACTGATACCATTAACATTCTCACATGTACTATGCCTGGCATAGAGAGTGCTACTAAGTGTTTGTAATTTTTATTCTTGGAGATTTTTTTGGGGGGGGAATTAAAATTAGATACATTCTAATAACAAGAAAAACAAAGAGAAAAAGAGGCAAGAAAAAAGAAAGTGAAATTAACAAGAAATAAAGCAAAATCATGTATAAAGCCTCCTCATAGAGAGAGGGGCTATTGAGATGTTAGAAAGTACCCTTACACACACACACACACACACTCACATTCATGTAAATAATATGGAATATACTTCTATACAAATGAGAAAAAACCCACTCTCCTATAATTGTCTTTTTCTCTCATCTGGATGTCTTTCTAAAATAACATACCACTTCATCCTCTGGTTTGGCCATTTGTGGCTTCCAATCACTAACTGGATTAAAATCAAACAGATTCTCTGGGTAGTTAAGAGTCTTGCTTATAAAAGTCCTCACTAGCCAAAGATTGTTTTCCATTTTAAAATATTCCTTCTGATGCCTTAGTCAGTTTGATTTCTTTAAATTCAGACACACTCCCCCTCTCCAGTCTGTTGCCTCTGAGTGGTTAGCTAAATTCTATGTTGAATCTTTTCTCCTTTCTATTATTTTTCTCTTTTCTGCACAATTATAGCACTTTCAGTCTGAAGTAATATATATGTACATATAATTTTGAAATGTATAAGTAATTACACAACAATGTTTTCATCACTCTTGGTGATCACCATCCATGTACAGTTTTGAAAGAGTCTTATAACTATTCTTCTCCGAGATGGTACAGTTTGAAAAGTTTGATCCCTCTGGAAAGAATACTTGGTTGAGGGCAAAAAAGACCTATACACCACAACTTGCTGGATACTTTAAGCAAGACACTGCTTTCCTCTGGGCCTCCATTGCTTATTTGTAATATAACAGGGTTGTGATCATCTCTAGAATCCCATCTTGTTTTGCTTCTAACAATTTTTTTTTTTACTTTATCTTTTCTTGAAGAAAGGCCACATGAAATTAGTACACAGTGGCATACTGGCAAATGTTCAAAAACTGACTGTCTTGGAGGAAAAAGCTCTGAGTTGTAGTGTATGCTGATGTAAACATTTCCATCATGGCCAATATGAAGCTACTAGGGTAACAAAACCAAACGTGGACTTGGGAAAAGATGTCCACCTTTGACTGTCATCAGCTAATTGAACCTGACATTGTAGAGTGGTTCTCAGGCTTGGTGAACGTATTGTGGTTTGGATCTTAAATGTCTCACAAAGACTATCTGTTGGAGGCTTGGTCCCCAGCCTATGATGCTGTTGGCAGATGATGGAACCTTTAGGTATGGGGAGTAGAGGGAAGAAGTTAGGTTACTGGAAGTGTGCCCTAGAAGGAAATAGTGGGACCTTAGTGCCATCCTCTTTCTCCTTTTGCTTCTGGGCTACCTTGAGATGAGTAACTTTGGTCTACTATATGCTCTCCACCATAATGCACTGTTTTACCACAATGGAGCCAACCAACCATGGACCGACACCTTTTCTTCTTGGTAAAAGTTGTTTATCTTAGGTATTTTGTCACAGCAACAGAAGGCTAAGTAACACAGCCAGCTATGTTACTCTCTAGCTTTTCTCCATCTAAAACTCTAACACAACCTCTCTTCACCGAGTGGGAAAGGCCAGCAACAAGGTAAAGTGGTCTTCACTTGGCTTTTTAATCCTGGGTTCTGAAGACATTAAGCCACATTTTCTCAGGTGCCTGTACCCTCAACAGAATGTCAACATCTTCTGAAATCTGGCACAGGGATGACCCAGGTGCTGACAATTTCATATGCAGTTGGTAACTTGGATTTATGCCAAAAGCTCTCAGTTCTGCTTTTTCTGGGAAAGAGAAGAGGTTCAAAGAACTAAAGAAAGGTTCAGATCTAAAAATCAGGAATGATGTCCAGATGGTGTGCAGTCCCCAGACTGTTCAGGGAAAGGTCCCCACTGTTCCATGAGTCTTTGGGAGAAGAAACTTGGCATGGCAAATTAAAACCACACTAAGATTCCACCTCACCCCTGTTAGAATAGCCATCATCAGCAACACCACCAACAACAGGTGTTGGCGAGGATGCGGGGAAAAAGGAACCCTCTTACACTGTTGGTGGGAATGTAGACTAGTACAACCACTCTGGAAAAAAATGTGGAGGCTACTTAAAAAGCTAGACATCGATCTACCATTCGATCCAGCAATACCACTCTTGGGGATATACCCAAAAGACTGTTACTCCAGAGGCACCTGCACATCCATGTTCATTGAGGCACTATTCACAATAGCCAAGTTATGGAAACAGCCAAGATGCCCCAGCACTGACGAATGGATTAAGAAAATGTGGTATCTATATACAATGGAATTTTATGCAGCCATGAAGAAGAATGAAATGTTATCATTCGCTGGTAAATGGATGGAATTGGAGAACATCATTCTGAGTGAGGTTAGCCTGGCTCAAAACACCAAAAATTGTATGTTCTCCCTCATATGTAGACATTAGATCAAGGGCAAACACAACAAGGGGATTGGACTATGAGCACAAGATAAAAGCGAGAGCACACAAGGGAGGGGTGAGGATAGGTAAGACACCTAAAAAACTAGCTAGCATTTGTTGCCCTTAATGCAGAGAAACTAAAGCAGATACCTTAAAGCAACTGAGGCCAATAGGAAAAGGGGAACAGGTACTAGAGAAAAGGTTAGATCAAAAAGAATTAACCTAGAAGGTAACACCCACGCACAGGAAATCAATGTGAGTCAATGCCCTGTATAGCTATCCTTATCTCAACCAGCAAAACCCCTTGTTCCTTCCTATTATTGCTTATACTCTCTCTACAGCAAAATTAGAGATAAGGGCAAAATAGTTTCTGCTGGGTATTGAGGGGGGGGAGCGGGAGGGGGCGGAGTGGGTGGTAAGGGAGGGGGCGGGGGCAGGGGGGAGAAATGAACCAATCCTTGTATGCACATATGAATAATAAAAGAAAAATGAAAAAAAAAAAAAAAGAAACTTGGCATGGAAAGCTGAAGGCTAGAGCAGAAGACATGGGCCAGAATTGGGCTCCAGCTCATGAGGCTCACAACCATGAGAAACCCGTGGTGCATCTGTAAAGTCTTTGTTAAAATCAGCTCTAAATTCCTTTGAGACTGTTGGGAGGACTAAATGAGATGTACTGAAAACACTTGATAAACTGTTATTTGCAACCATTTATCTTGAAAAACAGGCTTAGAGGAATATTAAAATATTATTAGTTATTAGATGATCAAATATATTTCCTCCTTATTGGTTTATGTGGATTTACAAATAAGCTTTAAAAAGTGTTGAGTAGTTAATGTGGACGTTGAAGATGATCCTTTTCTAATTCTAGAAGGACTGGTTAATTGACTAGTCTTTGACATCCAACCTCCTCCTCCCTACAGAAGTAGAAAGAATAGGGATTCCCCAGATGAGCTGAGGGAAATATGCTAATGTTCACAGTCAGTGACAACCCTAGGGATGGCTGTGTAGATATTTTTAACATGCTAATGTATACCTGCCAGACTGAGCTCCCAGCCTCCAGGTGGGCTGGCAGTGCGAAAGCGGGTTGAGAAGGAACAGGGAGCTTTTCAGAGAACTACAGATTCAGAACCCAGGGAGGCTGAAGAGTCTGAGAGAACACAAACACAGCCAAAGGGTGCAGACAGATGTTAGATGACAATTCAACCCAAGTGCAGGTTGAAGCCATTATGGGAAGTTACTCATCAAATTACCTGAGGCAAACAGAGGTTGTGATGGGGTAGTTAGCATTTGTCCAGCATCTCCTTAGGGCAGACCCTGTGCCAAGTGATTCACAAATACTACTTCCTGTCTAGATGAAGACAGAGAAAGTAGACTCTGTCTACCTTGAGAAATGTTGATATACTGCTTTGTGAGTTCTTAGGAGGAAGGCTTAATGGGCATCAGGGATAATTTAAATTTGTTAGGAAGATTTAAAAGACTGGAAACTTTCTTTTAGTCTTTTCATCTATTAGATTATTATTCTAGGAACCCTGATGATTAACATAATATAACAATGCTTAGCACATAGTAAACGGGCAACGGTAATAATGATGGTGATGACAGCGAACAGGCATGGACACTTACCATTTGTTAGGCACTGTGCAAAGTGCTTCCCATACACTACCTTCTTGAACCTTCACAGTTACTCTTGGGGTAGGGAATATTATTATCCCTACATTACTGAAGAGGAAATCGAGGCATAGAATGGTGAAATGATGTTCCACATTTCACCATGTAGCGGAATTATGATTTTTGAACTGAAGTAAATGGCCTCAGGGGTAATGTAGCTCTTGAGCAATATGCTCTGGTGTCTTTGCTGAATGAATTAGTGAATAGATGGCAGTGCAGAGGAGAGGGCAGAGAATAGCATTAACAAAGATCTTGAGGTATCATGACTGCTGTCCACAAATATATCCAGCCCTCTACTTTCTAGGCACATATTTTTCTACACTTATTTGGCTCTTTGAAATTAGGTGTGGTAGTATAGATTGCTTTAACAATGAGATGTGAGTGAAAGATGTATCTCACTTCCAGGAAACAATGCTCTATTGGTTATATTCTCTTTCTGTGATTTGGTGATCACCTGCTGAGAAGGAGTCTGCCATTTTGAGCATCTCAGTGACTATAATGAGCAGAGCCTTCTGCCAACTCATGATATCATGAGAAAGAAATAAACTGGAGATTTGGGACTAAGTTTATAACTTAGTCCATCCTAGCTGGGACATAACTTGAATGAGGTGTTTTAATGTAATGACATGAACAACAACAACAAAAATCCTCACAAAGTATGTGATTGTGGTCTCAGGATTTCGTAGCCACAGCAAAGTCATTGTCATTAGAAGCTGGGAAAGAGTGGATTCATGTTATGAATTGGTGAATCACTTTGTAAACTATTTTCTGCAACTGGGAAGGTAGACGATGTAACAAAGTCGTAACTCTCAGAGTAGTTGCAAAACACAATGTTAATCGCATGTGTTGGCTGCTGTTGGCAACCTTTGACAAAGCATTACACAATAGGAGATACTCAGAAAAAAATGGATGGATTTCAAGTAGTAATGAAAGAGAAAAGGAGAGTCCAGACTTTCGTGGACTTGCAGAATTGGAAGAAGAAACTGATTGAAACTAACTTGTAAAAGGTAAACCTGGAAGGGCTTTGAGTGATGAAAGCCTGTGAAAACTACCCCCACTAATCAAGTTCAAATCAAGCACATAGCCATGCCACCCCATTGTTGAAGCCTCTGAGAAGATCAGAGAATTGAGAATGAAAATACAACTAAGTAAATCCCTCTGATTATACAAAATGTTTCAGAGGAAAGCAGCTAAGGAGCTTGGTTCACTTAGCCTGAAGAGTTGAGGATATGTAAGAGAGACGCATGGGGATAAGAAGGCAAAAAAAAAAAAAAAAGAGAGCAAAACTGATTAATTGCATCTAGGAGGGTTCTGTGGTGTGATAATTGTGCATGGAACTCTTCGGGGTCAATAGACAAGAAGCTAACTGAAGTTTTGATAGGACTGTACTGTCAACAAAACAAAACAAAAGCCATAAGCCTAGATCAAAAGACATGCAACTGGAGGAGTTCTGAAATGTCCTCTGGGCTCCTAACAAATACATGTTCTCATTCTCTGATGTGGAGTATGAACTGGGAAAGGAGGATAACAGAAATATCTTTGCAGACAGGGAACTAGGAGACATGGGGAACAGTAGCCACAGCGTTGTTCCTAGGGAGCAGAAATGTTCTTTCCCCCAAGGCAGAAGGTCTGCAACCATCCACCCAATGGGATTGCAGAGTTGCTATGGATCAGTGACTACTGTTAACCCCCTCTCCTGCCTCCTGATTGGGGCTGCTCATGGGGGACTTTTGTTCTTGATATATTAGGTGCTTGTAGGGAAAATAATCTGTCTTTTTGAGTCTGTCACAAAGCCACACCTGGACCAGAGCGATATTACTGCATATTATTCGCTCCCCTACAGACTATCATGTATCAACCACAAACCATAATTTTTGAGATTGATATTGTGCCAGGATAGGATAGGCTTGGGAATTTTCTCTCTTTGATGGTGGATATGCATATGTTTTGGGTGTAGGAGAGAAAGTGAGCTAAATATTTAATGTTCAGAAGGATACATTTTGGTAGTCACTAGAAGTGCTTATTTTGTATGTTTGTGTCTGAGCATGTGGTAAAATTGCCTGCTCTGCCCTCTTTGAAGCTAGACATTGCTATGTTACTAGCTTTTGCCATCATAATGGGAAGGGAAGTGACCTGTTCCATTTGCAAGTCCAAGTTGCAAGATCTTGTGTTCTTTTCCTGACTTTGTGACTTTGAGGGTCTTTTTTGATGAGGAATATCCACACTTGGCTCCTGGGTAACAAGGTGTGAAGAGTTCCCTACTGACCAGAGATAGGTAGACATGTAGCATGAGCAAGAAATATTTTTTTTATTGTTGGAAGCCTCTCATTTGGAGGTTATTTTTTATATCCATCTTAGTCAAGTCTGAAACCTAAAACATAGGATCTCAGATTAATTAGACCCTAAATTTGATTTGAAGCATAGAAAACTTATAGAGAGATAAGTAGAAAAAAGATCTCAAAAAAGAATGGAGATTTACATGAAACTTCTGAACGCTATGTTAAGGCCTTTGTGCATGGGCAAAATGGAATTCAGAGATGATTTTTCAGTAATCTGGTAGAAAATCCTTGGAAGGAACTGGAACACAGAAAGGCTTGTGGCAGCAAGACAAATGGTCTCTTTTGGTCATTCAAGTGAGAAATCCTAAAGCTCAAAGAGGTAAGAGGTGAACCACAATATTTCACAATTGCATTTAGGATAATCGTAATTCCACTGATAGAAAGAAAAGAGCAAAGAAGAAATGCGATATATTTAAGCAGCTCTTCATTATTTGGGTGCTTTGAAGTCTTCTTTTTCTGTATGCTTAACTTGAAAATATAGGATTCATGCACATAATAAGAATATGGCCATGAATGCTGGGCATGGTGGTGTACACCTGTAATCCCAGCACTTGGGAGGCTGAGGCAGGAGTATCGCCAGCTTGGGCTACATAGTGAGAATCTGTCTCAAAAGAAAAAAATGGTGCTACTATATGGTAAAGTCTGAAACTCTTCAGACTGGGAAAATCTTATGACGTTTTGTTCACCATACCAAGTCTCCAAGCAGAATTATCAGAGCTCTTAGAGAAATGTAATCAGGATGTTTTACAGAATGCTTAGAAAAGTTTCTCTAAAAATTTCCAACTTAGTTTATTTAATAATTAATAAATGTAGTTAGAAGTTCCTCCTTGCAGGTGACCTAAATTCTCAGGGCTGCAGTTTTGATTCCCTCCTGTTTGATATATGGCAATGTGATGGTTTGCTATTCCATAGGCATTCTCTGCAAAGACACATTTATTTAGGACTTAGGCTCAGCCTGCTTCCAAAAAGGATTAGAGGAAGCCTGCCTAGCCTTCCTTTTAAAGAAGCTTTTCTCATTCCTGCATGATGTCCTGCCATTTGGGTGCACGATGAGAATTTCTTTAATGAAATAAGATGAAAGCAAAATGAATAACTTTAACCATGCCAATAAAATAGTAACCTGTAATAAAAAAATTTTTTTCCTCATGTCAGGTAAAGAGCATTTTTCTGAAGGGAAAAGATGCTGAATGAAGCTATTGCTATGAAATAAATGTATTCGATTGTCCTGTACCTCCCCTTCCCCCACAAAGTTCATGTGTTGTAACTTACTCCCCAAGGTCATGCCTTAATGATACTTGGAGGTGGGGCCTTTGGGAGGTAATGAGGATTAGATGATGTCACGAGGGTGGAGCCGTCATGGAGGCTTTACTGCCTCCATGATTATAGGAAAAGGAGAGAGACCCAAGCTAACACGCTTGCTGTGTCTCACCACATGCCCTCTGCCATGTTACAATGCAGCAAGAAGGCCTCACAGATACTTGTGCCATGCTTTTGGACTTACCAGCCTCCAGAACTGTGAGCCAAATAAGAGTCTATTTTTCATAAATTACCCACGCTATAGCATTGAGGTAGAGCAACAGAAAATGGATTAAAACAACTTTGATGCCTCTAGCCTCTGAATTTTAAGTAGCTCCTTCACGCTCTATAGTGCCTGCCTGTCTTTTAGGTTCTAGCGCATGTGTATGTGGGGTGTGTGTGTGTGTATGTAAAATCTGGAAAACTGGATTTTAGTAAGGCACTTAATAAATTTATTGAAACCAAAGTATGTATAAATGATTCACATGGTACTTAACATGAAAGGGACTGAATAAATGTTTAGTACGTGAATAAATGAGTGAGTGCATGAATGTAATTTCTGATTATAACTAGGCTGTTCTTTTTCTTGGTGGTCTGCATGTTAACAGGGAACATAGATATTAAGTTGAAGGAGTGGCAACTGGCAGATAGGCAAGGCACAGGAATTTTAAGGCTCTTTGGAAACAGATGTCTTCTGCACAGGACTGTGGAATCTTTGATCAGCAGGATCTTTGATCAGCATTACATAGGGAGAGTGGAGAATCTTCATTCCCAGAATCCTTCTCTGAGTTCTTTCCCTGTTCACATTTCTCTCCACTGTCCCCAGCCTTGTTCACACAGCCCTGCATAGCCAGGTATCAAGGCTGCAAATCTGGCCTGCAGTCTTATGAAGAAGGCTCAGGTTGTATGCTTAAGCCACAGAACAGACACAGGTCTAGGATTTGATATAGTACTCCCCTTACTAAACTGTACCCAGGCACTTAAGAGGCTATTTCTTCTGTCTGTATCCTCTGCCAGCTAACCCCTCCTGCTGCTCTGGTCATCTGGTCCTTTGTTCCTTTACTTCAGGAATGAAGTTGAAACATTCTCAAAGTCCTTCCTGTTTCAACTGCACTTCTGCTGCTTACACTTCCAGGTCAGAACTTACTTCACTGAGCCCCTCTACATGTCCTTCAATCCATTCTTCACTCTCTAGATCTGTTTTGAATATCTCTTTTTCCTAGGCACAACTTCTCTGTTGTTCATACCCAGTTGGCTTGCCTTTATCCTTCATTTAAAAATGTCTTTGTCTTAGAAAGTCCTTCATTTCACTCAGTTTTCTATCTTTTTTGCTTTCAACACTGAGCTCAAATCTTAGCTCTTCATTTAGTTGCTAGATAACCTCGGCCTCATTATCTAGTCTCCCTGAGACTCACATTCCTATTTGTAAAATGGGCAGCATCACATGCATAAAGTTGTAAAGCTCAAATGAAAACACATAGGTTTTCTTAGCACACAGCCAGGTACTTAGAACCTTGCTAAAATGTAAACATCTTTCCTACTTTTTAATCTGTCTGTTCCAGATCTCTATGAAGTATCTGGACTTCCTTTCATCTCCTGTAAAGACACATAAGAAGTTCTCTCCTCTATGATGATGGTCATTGTGGGGACAGTTCAATCTGTACAGGTTTGCTTCCAAAACAGGCATTTCAAGAGAGTGATTATACAGCAAGGGACCAGGATACAGACTGGTATTATTTGGAAGAGAGCATTCATATCACGAAGGATCTTTTTTTCTTTGGTGGTCTTGGAGTTTGGACTCACACTTGCTAGGCTAGGTGAGGCACACTTCTAGCCCTTTTTTACTCAGTTGTTTTCCAGACAGTCTTGCGTTTTTGCCTGGGGTCAGCCTTGGACCTCAATCCTTCTACATACGTCTTCTTCTCAGTTGGAATTATAGGCACATGCCACCACATCCAGCTTATTGAACGAAATAATTTTTTTTTGCCTCAATAACTTTTTGCCTGGGTTGGCCTCAAATTGCCATCCTGATCTCTGCCTCATGAGTAGCTGGAATTATAGGCATGAGCCACCACATCTGGCCCAAGGACTGATTTAAAAAAAGCTGAATACAGTGATCAAGGACTGGATATAATAGACAATTGCTCATACTAGTTTTTCCCCCTGTTCCATCAGGCTTATTTCTAGCAGGGGTTTGAAAGGCACTTAGGTCCTTGCCTATGATCAAGTGATAATTTATCTTTGAGCAAGAATGAGTTTTCTTGTTTTAACCTTTATCCATTTCTTCTTATTTTGGAAAGTGGGAGGAGAGTTGGAACAATGGAAGATAATAAAAGACAGTATTATGGTCAGGGCTAGAAATCACCCTGAACGTCTGTCACTGAGGAGGTAAGTTCACAATGTTGAAGTGTCTGATTGCCTTCTTCTTTCCTCCCTACTATTGTATGGAGCACTTGTTACTCTGTGTTACGATTATACCGAGACGTAGACAGGTTAGGAGTGAAGGCATTTGTGGAAAGCACATCTCACAGGACCAGGATGGGATATCGTACATTGCCGTGTTCTTAAGTATGGCTCATATCTTTGGAGAAGAATAGCAATGCTGCTATCTCCACCACCTCTCCTCTTCTTCTGGGAAAAGAAGGAACATGAGGAACAGTAGGCGGGTAGGAGGGCGTGTGGAATGTGAGGAGCAGGCAGAGGACATGGTGTGTCTCAAGAGAAAAAAGAAACTTATACAAAGATAAACAAGACATTCCAGAGAGATGTTACAGTTTTGGGCTCCTTATGCAGAACTGATTCATTTTAAATCTTCAGAATTAAAGTTGAAGGAAAATACTCCTTCTATCTCTTCTCAAAGTATTTTGTTTACCAATACTAATTCCTTTTGTCTTTAAACTGAAATGTAAGTCTTTCTGTGCCTCATCCTTAACAATTTACTCATTTGTGCCAAGATTCCTCAGAAAACCTCATGCAGATGAGAACTAGCATCCATGAACATCCTGGGCCAATGAGTCCTGAAGGCCATAGTGCGGTGTTGAGACTGGCTCTGAAGCCCACTCTGCACTATGGGAAGGAGGATGGGATCCGTTGACACTGGGATCTGCTAATGCTGTCTGCTATGGTCCTGGGTTGGGGAGAGACATGGTTGGAATCATCCAAATGACTCCATCCATGCTAAAAACCTGAGACTCATTTTACTGGGGGAGATCAAGAGCTGTTAAACCGACTCCCAAAAGCACAGAGGTATTTAGTATTTCACCAGCTTACCTAAAAAAAAGTCAGGGCCTGGGAAAAAATGAAGATGAAGAGGATTACTATTCTGGAAATGGAAAACTCAAGGAATTTGGATTGAAAATAAACCTTCCCAAAGCCTTTGTTAGGCACTTTAACAAACTGCTAAGAGCTCATACAAGCATGGCCCTTCTCAACCAATTTCAGAGGCATTTCAAAGTCTGTAATATTAAAGACCGACTATTTCTTCCAGGGAAAATTTTTTCTTAGTGTCTGGGTGAAGGGATAAACAAGTGTGAAGACATCAGATTACTGGATATTTTGAATTTAACTTTAGAAAATCTTAAGTGATAGCTGACTTTTTAAAAAAGTTCCTTCTATACTATATTGAGTGAAAACCCAAGATGGGATTTGGGCATGGTTCAAACTAGTCATGGTAGCAGGCAGTAGTCTCAGTTCAAGACAAAGAAAAAAAAAAAGTAAATATGGTCGATGTACTTCCTATACAAGAACAAACAGAGAATTTTTAAACCAGTTGAAATCACCATAAAAGGGGACTAATGTAGAAAGGAGAAAAATAGAGATGAACCAATTTGGGTTAAAATACATATATACATGGAAATTTCACAAGGAAACTCCCTGTATAACTATCTTACACAAACAAAAATGTCATTTTTTTTCTTTTACAAAATCAGAGAACAGGAGGGAAGAACAAGTCCTGTGGAGGAGGGTTTGTACAGTTTGGTACCAGTGGGAGGGAGGAGGAGGAGGTGGGGAAAGGGTGTAGAGGGGTGAATACAGTGCAAATACTGTGTACACATGTATGTAAAATGAAGAATGAGACATGTTGAAACTATTCCAGGAATGGGGGGACTTGATAAAGGAGACTGATGGAGGGGGTGAATTCACATACGATATATTTGATATATTGTAAGAACTTTTACAAATGCTATAATGTATCCCTAGCAAACAGTTAAAAAAAGAATAAAAGAATAAAAGTATATTATACCAAATCCAAGTAAAAGATGTAAGCTCTTCATTAGTGCCTAGTGGTATGGACATGTTTTGAGGAAACTCTGGCTCCCAAGTCCCTTCCTTACTTGCCTAAACATTTATTATTAAACATTCAGAAGTTCCTTTTGAAAACATTACTACTCTGGGGTATATGCCACTTCAAATTCATTGTTAGCCAGTAACTAAGGAATATGGAGAAGCTAGTAATGAAGTAGAAGGGAATTATTAATAGTTGTGGAATAGAAGAAGAGAGAGAAATAACAGTTTTCAGAGTAGCAACTAAGAAGCTTTGCAAGTGCAAAGATGTTCTTCATTGTCAAGTCTGTTCCTAAATCTAGATGTTCCACTGACCTTAGGCTTGTATATCTGAAGATCCAATCACTAACATTAAGTAGCTGATGAACGCTACCTCCATAAACAAACTTGCAGGATACCTTTGGAAAATAGAAAAGGGACAAGAAAAAGAGAAACAATGCAAGGATGTGTAGGAGTGCTTTCTCTCCAACATGTCTGGGAGAAGATGGGAGTTGAAAACCTCAAGCAAAATGTTGTCCCACTCTCACTTGACTAATTTTAGTTATCTTGGTTCATGGCTATGATTCATCCCTAAAGCTGTGAATTGCTGAGGAGGAAGGAGGAAAAAATTGACTTAAATGTCAAAGAAGTAGGAACATAAATATAGTTTTCTTTTTTGGTGATGGTTTTCTTTTTTTTTCTCATGAGGGGCTAAACGCTTCAAACTTCTAGAAAAATAATGACTCCAGTCAAAACATCATCAAGGAATAAAAGACAGAATTGATTATGAGTCATGTCATGTCTGAATTTTTGCCTCTTTTTCTCTTCATGAGTGTCTCCTTAAATCCTGTTTGATTAGACCTTGCTAATAATCATATATAATTAACTGTGATAGAAGCTTAATATGTAGACTGCAATGATAAATGGAACTCATGAAATAGGTGAGAGAGAAATGAATGACAGGAATGGAAGTATGAGAAATGATCTAAAGAATGGCCTGGTCACACAGAGAAGAAAGACATACTTGAATGGTGGTCAGACTGTTTTCTTGCTTGCTAATGAATAGGGAACAACAGAGATGGTTTGATGAAACTCTGTTGTGAGTAAAGAAAAATGTTTTTCAATTTATGAAGTAAATCAGTTTCCACTTTGAATTTCCAGAGGTTTGGAGGAAAGAGATAGCAGTCACTAACTCATATTCCATTCAGTGATATCACTTTCTGAGGTAGCCAATCCTGTAGAATATCAGCCTAGTCACTCTGTGTGTATTTACTCTTTCTTCTCTTAAAACTTCTGGGAAGTAAAAATATGGCCCAGGAAATCAGAGGAGAATATTGTGTACAAGGCAAATGATAAAGAAAGAGTTCCACAGTGAATTCTTCTTGGAGCCATGAGGAGACTAGCACTAAGGCACAATTGTGTAACTCAAATCTCTGCTCCTTTCTGTTCTCTTCACATTTGTGTGCTGCTTTGAGCAGTGGCAATCAGTAACATCACACAAGACCCTAAGGTCATTCAGCTAATCTGACCAGTGTGCATCCTGTTGATGAGCTATCAAGACCCTCAGCAAGTGGGAGGGACACAAGAGGTTGCAGGGTCCCACCACTGGGTTTCCATCTAAGGAATCAGAACTTGAAGGACTTTCTTGTTCATTGCATTCCTTTATTTGCATCGTATAGAAGATACAATTAACACCATGGCTGTGACTATCAATGTCTGTAGCAGAGAGATAATTTAAGGTCCATAGAAGATATTTCTTTTTTTTCAATTTAAAAATTTATTTATTTATTTATAAAACCAGTTCTTTTCAGGTGGGTTATGTTTACTTTTGCTAGGAGTGTCAAATTGTCATGAAGACTTGTTTTTATTTCAAGTTTTACCTTGTGTGGCCAGGTCACAAGTTGAATTGTGTCTCCACAATTGACATGTTGAAATTCTAACTCCCAGTGTCTATGAATGTGACCTTACAGTGCAGTATTTGGAAACAGGGTATTTGCAGACTTAATCAAGTTAATATGAGGTCATTCAGGAGGTCCCTAATCTGATGACTGCTGTCATAAGAGGACAGCCATGTGAAGACACAGAAGGGAGAGTGCAATGTGATGACAGAGGCAGAGGGTGAAAGGCTGCAGCTGTCAGTCAAGGGACAAATAGATTCCAGGCAGAGACAAGAAAGTGTTGTCCTCTACAGATTTCAGAGGAAACATGGCTCTGCTAGCACCTTCCTCTGAGACTTCTAGCTTCTAGATCTGGGAAACAATGAATTTCTATTGTTTTAATACTTTGTCATGATAGTCATAAGAAACTAATACATAAATATAGGACAACAGGAAAGAAAGAGGATCTGAATATGATAGAAACACTTAACATATATGCATAAAAGTAGAATAAAGAAACCTATTAAAATTGTTTATAAAAGGGACTGCAGGGGTTAAGGAAAAGTAATGGAGTTACTGAATTTGATCAAAGTACATTATATGCATGTATGGGACTATCACAGTAAAACCCATTTGTACAAATAAGATAGGTTAATAAAAAATGATCCAGAGTGGTCTATATGCTACCTTGAGGAAAAAAAATTCAAACGGATCCTCTCTTTTCAGTTCTTTAAAATGTAATGAACTTTGGCATTTAAATGAATTCCCATCATAGAACAGCATGTTTTTGAACATTCTTGATCAACAATATGATTTGTATCTTATGTTCTCTTTTAATATTTTATTTTGTAACATAAGTGTGCAAATAGTTACACATATTTCATCAAATTATGGAATCAAAGGCAATTTAAAAATACTAATTATGCACAATATATTTTTCAGGTCTGTAGATCTACATTTCAAACTTCTGATTTACTCTCCATACATAATGTAAAAATTTAAATGATGTCTTGCTTAAAAAAACAGTTCCAGTAGTTTTCTTTGTCCTGTTGTTTTCTGCTCACAAACAGCAGAAGTGGAAATAAGGACTACTCATATTTATATTTTTCAAAGCAAACAAATAAGGCCTTACAAAGTATAATATGTATAGTGTCCAGATTTAAAGATGTGTGCTAAGATCCTTGACATATCACCCAGTTTTCAAGTGTGCCCACGTTCTATAAACTTCTCTAAGATCAGCATCTCTATTATATTATATAATTTATCTGAAATAGCCAAGAGTCTTTTAAGAGTTCCTCTGCAATGTTTAGTGGCTGAACAAATGTTCAAGAATTAGGATCTTCTCACTGATCAGAAATTTTATTTTCTTTCAGAAGCCATTCTGTGTTGTTTCAAGCATTGTTTCCTGGGGCTTAAGGGTTCAGCTTATGGTCAAGGCAGAGTACACCTGGGTGCCCCTGTCTTTGAAGGCACTGGTATATCCAAGTTGGATTCAATGTCAAAATCCATAGACCATTCAGTGCATGACACTGCTCCATCTGCAGGATGTTTTCTGTCCCACTAACTCTGCCTCATTCATTCAAACAATCCAATCACAGGTGATAACACAGCAGCTGACTACAGAATGATCATGTTTGGACTACTTACTTGAGTGTAGTGAGTTCCGTGAGGGATGGCTGAGTAGCCTTGAGATAGCTTTCTCTTCGTGCAGCAACTTTGGGAGAAGGCTTGGGACTGGTGTCTGAGTCCCCACTGTCTTCATCCCCCATGGCCTTGATATAGCTGCCACTTCGCATTCTTCGGCATGGAATCTGATCGTCTTTACCTCGAGGTGTGTACCCTGTCCATTCATCTTGAGGAACCTAGTCAGATAGAAACAGATAATTCCCTTTTTGTAAAATCCTTTTTTCTTTTCTTATTTTTTTTGTGTGATCCTGGATATAAGTAATAGAGATAATTATTTAAAACCTTAGACATTAACCTTTTGATAATATTGTTTTACTGTTAAAAGTTTGAAAACATTTTGAATGCATACAAATCTATGTTGTGATGTTTTAAAAAAAATTCTAGGCATTAGAAGTGTGCTGTTTTTCATTTCCACTCCATTGAGATGATTCTCACATTTCCCAAACTTGCCAGTTCCACAACCTCGTCATATAGTAGCCACTTCTCTCTGCTATTTGTTATTGGTTGGTTGGTTGGTTGATTCTTTCAGCAATATTAGGTACTTTCTGTGTGCAAAGGAACAGTAGTGGGCAGCTAGGGGCCACAGCAAAGAGTGGAGCTCAGGCTCTGATGTCCCCGTCTTATGTACAATGGGGGACATTAGGTCACAAACCAGAAGAAGCCAGGCTGCCCAGCAGAGCCTGCTGAGGGTCACAAATTTACAGTGTGTCCTCAGCTGGCTTTGGGGAGGCCTCTTTGCCTCTCACCGGAGAAATGGTCATCACTAATGGTGGAGCTGGTGCTTGATGTGGACATTAGAGGATAAATAAACTTCCAAGATAGACATGGGTTGATACGTCATAGGTAGAAGGGACAGTGAGGGTCCTGAGAAGGATTAGTAGGCATTCTCACTCCATCAGGAAAATGAACATTCGTTCATTTTCATGTTAGCACTACTGTGAACTTTATTTCTGTTTCCTTGCCCTTTTAATATTATTTTATCATGCAAAATATTGTTTAGTTTTACTTGCTTTTTATTTGCAATAAATACTGATTTGCTACAGTGCATATTATTCTTGAGTTTTTTCTCAATTTTATGCTTGTGATATTCTTTTATGTTGCTATGGTCCACTCATTTTGCTGTGACATGAAATTCTTATGTTCTCAATGGACATCTGCACCTGAATTTCTGTTTTCGCTGTTGCGTACAGTTCACTATGAACTTTCTTTTGCAGTTTTCCTGGGCAAATGTGGTATTTTACCAACACTAAGGTTAAACTCTCACAACTGTATTTAACACAAAACTGCTTTTCTTGTCTTTTTTTTTTCCTTCCTTAGGAAGGCACTCATTTGTTAAGAGATTTCATTCTGACAAGATTCATAAAACATCCTTGGGGAGGGGGATAAAGGAGAATGATGGAGAGGGTGAATTCAGCTATGATATATTTGATATATTGTAAGAACTTTTGTAATTGCTACAATGTGCCCCAGCACAACAATAAAAATTAAAAAAAATAAAACAAAAAAAAATCCTAGGCATTATGGAAAATGAAAGCCATTGGCTCTGATTCATTTGCACATCTCAATTTTCTCACACTGGTAACAGCTGAGTCAGGCATAAGAACGCCATGGAAGAAGAGAATAGTTTTATCTGAGCTTTTAAATGATTTATTCTCAGTTTTCATTTAGGATTGAAGAATGTTTCTGATTTATCTAGACCTTCTGGATTCTTCCAGCTCCACCATCTCATACCCAGTGTCTTTGCTTTCTGAACCAGATTCTATACCAGCTGCATTCACTTTCTAAGTATTTATTCTTTCTGAACCCCTTTTAATAAGTATTCAGCCTCCACAGATCTACTTAAATCCCTCTTTGAAGGATTCCAGCACATCTATTTGAAAACTGATTACATTTCCTTAATGTTTGCATTTGTTGGCCTCCACACTTACATGTACATGCATACACACACATCACACTTCTGGAGAGCATCTCCCCTGTTCCCATTCTGATTGCTCTACTTACCTGAGATAGCTCCTACTTATCTGAATCATTCCTTTCATCTTTTTTGCTGGCTCCTACTCTAAGTCCCTAATTGTGGGGACCACACAAGTGAATGCTGTCAGTGCACTGCTCTTCCTTCTTTCCACAATTATTTCTTTCAAGTTGAGCAGGGAATTACACTACCTTAGAAGCCATCTTTATAACATTCTCTTCAATTCCTCTTGACTTCTCCACTTCAGCAGGAACTCACTCTAATTCCTGTTTAATCTCATTCTTCTTCTATTTGGTGAAAAGAAATGTATAATGACCACCCTTTTATCTCTCAAGAACAAGATTTATTCAGCCATACAGAAGAATGAAATAATCTTGTTTGTAGGAAAATGGATGGAACTGGGGAACATCATGTTAAATGAAGTGAGTCAGGCTCAAAAAGTCAAAACATGCATGTTTTCCCTCATAGGTGGAAAGTAGACCTACAAGTTAATATATATAAATACATATATGACCATGTGTGTGTGTATCTATCTATCTATCTATCTATCTATCTATCTATCTATCTAGTGAGAGAGAGAACAAGACTGTATTAATGAGTCTGCCTGAGGGGACTATGGGAGGTAGGAGGGAAAAAGAAAATGTTAAAGAATGAAAAATACTGAAACAACTCATCTGCATATGAACATAAGGTTCTGTAAGCTGTAGAATATTATGGGAGCATGGTGATAAAGAAATAGTAAGTAATGGGAGGGATAATTTGATTAAAGCACCATATATACAGGCCTGAAGTGCCAAGGTGAAATCCCCTTGGACAATCAATATATTAAAGAAATGAAGGACAAGAGGATAAAAACAGGTTTGTTCCTGGAGTGGGTACCAGTGGGAGGGGGCTGGGAATAAGGAAAGAGAGAATAAGTGTGAATATGGTAGATGTATTTCGTATTCATGTATGAAAATAGAAGAATGAAACCTGTTAAAATTGTTCTAAGAAGGGGGTAGTGGGGAAGAGGGATAATGATGGACAGGTAAATCTAAGATATAGTGTAAGCACACATGTAAACATCACAATGTATGCCCCTGTACAACTATTATATGCCAATAAAAAGGTAACAAGACCCTATAATACACAGAACCCTGCTCAGAGATTAATTAAAAGAGACACAGAGCGGGGAGGCCAATGTTGATTCTTGGCTACAACATGCTTATGACAGAGACGAGATGACAAAGTATGAGTAAATATGGGAACAGTTCCAGATCGACATGTTAGTAGGTTGAAGATGAGATATGCACTAGAGACATTAGAAAGTGAAGTTAGTGGTGGCAAGCCAGAGGAGAACTCAGGAAGGGCTCTCTGGAACTAGACAGGTTTGCGATGAGAAGGAAAATGGTACTGGATATTTTGATGCTAACTATTTACTGGTTATCCATTAAAATAATACAGTAATTCAGTATTGACATTTAACTAGGCTAAGCAAATTGTCTATGGGAGTTATTTCATCAATACAACAACCCCTGTGCATTTTTTTCTGTATTTCTCAGATGAAAAGCAGGAGCTCAGAGAGCTGAAATAGACTGCCAAAGGAGGGAAGCAAGGGACTCAAGGTCTTTTGGTTTAACTTCCCAAATCAGAATCTATAAGTTTTATGATTCACTAAATGTGAAGTCTAAGATGCTAAGAAAATTGTTCGCAATGACTCATGCCATATTATCAATATTATCAGTTCTATGAGGTGAGAATGGATATTCTGCTATAGAAATAACTATTCTTTTCTCTTTAATTTTCTGGATCACTTGAAGGTTTATATTGAGAAGTATCAGAATAAAAAGATGCTACTGTTTGTGGACTTGAAAACAGCAGTTTGTAAGTTCTTATTTTGAAAGGCATTTGACAGAGCTTAAGCTTTGCTATGCAGCATAAATTTAACTTAACAAACTCTCACATTGTGCTTCCTATGTGCAGGCACTGTTAGAAACGCTTTGTAAACATTGCTCCTTTGATCCTTATGCTAAGGGGTGGTATTTTATTATTATCTGCATTTTACACATGAGGAAATGCAGGCTGTGGAAGTCATTCTAAGTTACAGGTCTGAAGGGTAGAGTGTCAGTGCTGCACCTTGCGGTGACCACTATTTCATGGACTCTCTCTTTCTCTCTTTGTTCTCGTAGCACTGGGGATGGAACTCAGGGCCTCTCACTCTGCCACTTGAATCATGCCTCTAGTTCTTTTCTTTTAGTTTGTTTTTCAGAAAGGGTCTCACACTTTCGCCAGGACCATTATTGGGCCTTGATCTTCCTACCTCAGCCTCCAAGTTGTTGGGATTACAAGTGAATGCTATTATATCCAGTCCTGAAGCCTCCCTTTCTAGGTTGTGCTTTGTGTCATCTGCAGAACTGAATGACTGTAGTCCTTGACACCTTCATAATCCACTATATTCAATACACTTGTCATCTATTAACTATGCTAGTAGCAGTATAAGGTTTTTATTTTTCAGATCAAAAGCATCAAAATCACCATAGCAACGAACAAGGACTTCTTGGGAAACTATGAATGTTGAGAATAGTTCTGTTTTCCTTCAATTGGCAAGTGACTCATTGCATAAATATGGTCACGTTCAGAGCCTCATTGTTGGCTTAGCAATTACATCTTAAAAATTAACTTGGTACAGCTATGGTGGTAAATGATGCATCTGACACTTGCTGCTTCTCAGTATTGATGTGAAGTTCACAAGCACTGCTCTCTGTCATTTGTCAGAGACTAAGGACAAATTGATCAGCTGATATTACTTAGGGGAAAAAAACAGCACATTTCTGTTTAGATACTTTTCAAGGTTGGGTTATGGCAGAAACTCAAGCTTTTACAAGAAATGTCTATAATTGTTGCTAAGGAAACCAGCTGAGAAGTATTTAATCTGTATACCTTTCAATTACACATCCTTTTCAAGTGATAGCAGCTAAGGAGTTGTACTGATGTGACTTTCGTTGAAGTGGAATATAAGAATCAATACACTATCTGGAGATGGCATACAAGATTACATATAAAATAATCAGTTCTAGGAAAAAACGTAAATACAGAAAATTAGGCAAATACAAGCAATATTATGAAAAACAGGTCACACTAAGGGGAGGTCACATATAAGAAAGGGAGGGTAAAAGAAGGAAGTTAAGAAGGTAAATATGGTTGATGTACTTCCTATACAAGAATGAATATAGACTTTAAAAACCTGTTGAAATCATTGTAAGAAAGAGACTAAGGTAGAAAGGAGAAAAATAGAGGGATGAACCAATTTGGGTTATGACACACATATATATATGGAAATGTCACAAGGAAACACCTTGTATAGCTACCTTAAACAAATAAAAATGTCATTTTTTAAATTACAAAAATGGAGAATGGGAAGGCAGAACAGGTCCTGTCTGGAGGGGAGGTCGGTACTAGCAGGAGGGAGGAGGATATGAGGAAAGGGTGTAGAAGGGTGAATATGGTGGAATTATTGTGTACACATGTATGTAAATGGAAAAATGAGACCTGTTGAAACTATTCCAGGAATGGGGGAAGGGGGAATAAAGGAGCATGGTGGAGGGTGCAAATTCAACTATGATATATTGTAAGAACTTTTAAAATGTCATATTGTGCCCAGTACAACAATTTAAAAAAAAACTTGAAGAAAAACACTATTATTGAGCTTTAAGGGCTGGTAAAATTGCTATAATTGGACCAAGTTTTATTTTTAGTATCAAACTCCAAAGCAAAAGTGAGACATTGCTCAGGTACATGTTTTTAGAAGAAAGCACACCATTTTTTAAGGGGCCCAAAGAGTGCCCTTTTGATTGGAAAGAGAGGACAATTATGTGGCTGCAGCTGTTTTTGTGACCCAGATAAATGTTACTGCATCTTTTCACTTCAGTTGCAGAGAGAGAAAAGATTTAGGGACATCTATAGAAAAGGTAAACCTTGCAGCTCTCTGAGAAAGACTTCATCGTTATAGGTCATGACAGTTTAAGGGATTGGAGTCTTAGTAAGAAAAGGAAGCTGGAGCAGAGCAAAGAGTGCAGGAACTCGGAGATGCCAAGCTGGTGAGATGTCCTGCATGTCTGAATCATCTTAGGAGGCAGTTGGACCCAATAAACATTAAAGAATTAAGAACCACTACCAGGTGCAGTGGTTCATAGTTGTAATCTCAGCTACCTTGGTGAGTTTGAAACTGTTGAGGCCAGACTGCAAAGTTAGCAACACTCTCTCAGAGATGCATACACACTAAAGGACTGGAGATGTGGCTCAAATATAGGAGTGCTTGCTTAGCGTGTGAAAAACCCTGGTTCCATCCCCAATACTGCACAAACCAAAAAACAAAAGAAATCTGAGACAGGTTATTTTTTCCAATAGTTATGGATTACAAAAAGGGATTATTTGCTTTTTAATGCTTGTATTTAAGCACTAATATTGCAATAGAGAGCTTTATTTTTTAATATTATGTATTTATTTTGGTTGTACTGGGATTGAACCGAGGGGCTCACACTTGTGTTCTACCACATGAAGTACAAGTTCATTTTGACCAAAATCCTATTTAGGGCAAACCACAGTCCTCCTACCTTTGTCTTCTAAGTAAGATTACAGACATGCACCATCCTGTACAACTTGTGTCTGATTTAGGGTCTTGCTAACTTTTTCCGAGGCTGGCCTCAAATCACGATCCTAGCTCAGCCTTTTGAGTAGCTGGGATTATAAGTGTGCACCACAATGCCTGCCCCCAAGAACTTTATTTTAATAAAATGAGGAATAGTGAGCATTTTTAAAAATTTCAGTTGCAGCCAGTCTCCAACATAAACCATATGGCATCATTTAGAAGTTCAAATGACCTACCCCTAACCAAGGAATGTCCATGATCAAGTGCTGTCATCCTCTAATTCCAGAACAAGAATGCTTTTCCAACTGAATTAGTGTCACAGACACTGAATGGTGGGCCATTTTAATGCAGGCTAGAATTAGTTTAGTTACATAACAGGAAAAAAAATAAACTACCATCTAACAGGGCATGCTTAATTTTCTAAGTCCCCCTTCCTGCCTCCCTCCCTATTCCTTTACTTCTGCAAGTATTTTTGATTGTGTATGTGCCAGCAGTGAATAATACAAATGTTGATTTCAATCCAAGGTACTTACATTGTAGGAGAGCTGGAAGAGATAGATAATAGATAAGCATGGCAATAAATGAACAAGGTAATTTCAGAAAGCATGAACACTATGAGAAAATAAGATAAAGCGTTGTGATAAGATAGCTGGAGGGGTGTCCTTAACTCGTTCCTCGGAGAAGCTGCTGTGAAGAGGTAACATATGTGAGGGGAGCTGATGACCAAAGCAGCCAGCCTTGGGAAGATTTGGGACAGAGCTCCAGGCAGAAGGCTTGGCCAGTGCAAAGTCTCTAGAGTAAGAGTAAGCTTGGTGCAATGAAAACCTAGGAATGAAAACTCCATCTTGATCAGACAGCACTGAGCACAAGTTATATGAGGAGACTCTAGCCGGGGAGGGTCAGGTCATATCCATCTTGTAAGCTCATCTTGAAGTTTTCTTCAAACTTGAAGTTGGCTCTCCCAAAGCTCCCTTCAACCACTCCTTTATGAAATCTATAGCATATGACACCTATGTTAGGGTTTAACAAACTATAACTTGCAGACTGAGTTTGGTTCACTGTTTGTTTTATAAATAAAGTCTTACTGGTACTCAGCCATGGTCTTTCATTATCTGTTGCTTATGGCTGGTTTTGAGCTACAAGGGTAGTGATTGAAAGTGTATGGTCTGCAGGAAAAGCTTGGCAGATCCATATGATCATGCTGAGTACTTATCTGCATGATCACCAAATAGCATTTTATGTATACTACTTGATCTCTGTGTCCTTGACCTATGTCCCCAACTACTCTGTAAGCTCACTCTCTTCTCACTTCGGGAGAAGCCATGTTGCCAAAGAGCTGTTTAATTGTAGACAGGTTTGCATTCCTGCTGGGCCACTTCCTTGGGCAAGTTAATTAATTTCTTTGCTTCTCACTTTCCTATCACACAGAATTATGTGTGGACTAAATGAGGTAATGCCCACAAGCACACAGGAAGTGCTTCATAAAGGTCTGTTTTATGGGAGTTCTGTGCTCCTCACAGCACTCAGCACACAGATGCTCCCCGATGGTGGATGACGTTAGTTTTCCAAGAAGACTCTGATGCCTGTTTTCAACTTTCTTTGGTAATGTAGAGGTGAAAAATGGAAATATATTAAGCTAAAGTGTAAGTTCACAATATACTGTCTATTCCCATCATTTCTGAGCTAGAGTTCCCCATTAAGACAAAGAAAATTTCTCCGAAACCCTTTGTGCTTGAGATGTATGAGGACTGTCCAGGCCAGAAGATGGAGTGAGGAGGCTTTGGAATAGATGGTGGCTCTGCTCTGTTTAGCTCATAGTCACTAAGGTGGAGAAGGTCAGGCTAGAAAAGGTAAAGAACAAGTTTCTCCGTGCGTATCTAAGTGCTAAAGACAATGCCAGAAACATAAAAGGTTTCTGGGAAAATGTGGAACCAAATAAATGAATGACCTACAATACCAGGTTTGTTTTCACTCGTGTGTGCGATCTTAGATAAGTCACTTCACTTCTTTAACATAGTTCTTCCATCTGAAAAATGGGAATAAATAAGGATAATGTGCTAGTATAGTTTGTGAACTTCAAAGCACCACAAAAATGTGAGTGGAAAAGGTTGGAATCCTGCTTACTTTTAAAGTATAGCTAGTCATTAAAATCTTGGGGATAGGAAAGTAGTAGTATTTCAGAAGTCTGGCATCCTCCTAGTCATTGGATACTGTAGTGTAAGAGTAGAAATGCACATGGACTGTCCAGGCAATCACATATAAATGTATTAAAATTTCTTCTATGGTGAAGACATAGCTCTCCTAATTGGCTCATGAGCACACAAGTATTTTTCTGTCTTCTATGTCTTTCAGCAGTCTTTTGGCACTGACCCTTCCCTTAGGTTTACCCAAACTCAGTTGAAAGAGGATCACAGTAGGAGTTTTTTTTTTTTTATTATTCATATGTGCATACAAGGCTTGGTTCATTTCTCCTCCCTGCCCCCACCCCTTCCCTTACCACCCACTCCGCCCTCTCCCTCCCCCCCCACCCCCTCAATGCCCAGCAGAAACTATTTTGCCCTTATTTCTAATTTTGTTGTAGAGAGAGTATAAGCAATAATAGGAAGGAACAAGGGTTTTTGCTGGTTGAGATAAGGATAGCTATACAGGGAGTTGACTCACATTAATTTCCTGTGCGTGTGTGTTACCTTCTAGGTTAATTATTCTTGATCTAACCTTTTCTCTAGTTCCTGGTCCCCTTCCCCTATTGGCCTCTGTTGCTTTTAAGGTATCTGCTTTAGTTTCTCTGCGTTAAGGGCAACAAATGCTAGCTAATTTTTTAGGTGTCTTACCTATCCTCACCCCTCCCTTGTGTGCTCTCGCTTTTATCATGTGCTCAAAGTCCAATCCCCTTGTTGTGTTTGCCCTTGATCTATTGTCCGCATATGAGGGAGAACATACGATTTTTGGTCTTTTGGGCCAGGCTAACCTCACTCAGAATGATGTTCTCCAATTCCATCCATTTACCAGTGAATGATAAAAACACCTTCCTGATCGGAAACCTTTAAAGGTTGTAGGACTCAAGGCAACGATTTCTGAAGCTCTGCTCTGAAACACCTTGCTGATTTTTTGAGACATTATCCTCAATTAGTTACTAAAGGTCCCATTTGGAATAAACAAGGTGATCCTATTTTTACCCTTCTTTGGTTTTCCTATAAGACAAAATGGTACATTTTACTGAATCTAAGGTATGATGCAAACCTCTCAGTATGTTTTATACCATTAAGAAAGAAATGCTGTCAATTAAATTTGGTACTCCATGGATTATATAATGCATCCCAGTATCAGATGCTAAAACATGAAAATATGGGTCTTAGAATTAATTTAAGAGTCTTTAAAAATATGTGTGAAAAGAAAAACAAGGAATGGATGTGCTTTGTATAGTAAATGATCATACTCAGTAGTGGCCAGATTAACAATAACAAATTGCATTGGTCTGTGTTACAGTTTTGCAAAAGACCCCATACTTTCAGATAATGTGTCGTGATGCTTACAACTACTTTTGAAAGATGAGAACAGGAAGTATTATAATTTCAGCTTGTCAAACAAAGAAACTGAAGCCCAGAGAGGTTAGTAATAGCACTCAGCCCAAGTGGGGGTCTGCCATTCATGGGTGGGAGTCGTTTCCTTCCTCATATTTATATATGTCTTTTAGGGAACAATTTTTACATTTTGATAATCTACAGAGATCATGTTTCAGATAAGAAAACAACTTTAGAGGGTTTTATGCCCAGAGAAAAAATATTAATAAACAATGGTTTACATGACTTGAAATAAAAATGACAAGAACTACTATATCTCAGGTATGGGAAGGATTATTTGTAAAAGGTTCTTCCATTCCTGTGTAGCTATCTTAAACAATCAAAATTTCTTTTTTTTCTTCTTTTCTTATACAGAATCTAAGAACAGGAGGGCAGAACAGGTCCTGTGGCGTTTGGTACCAGAGGGAGGGAGGAGGAGGTGAGGAAATAGTGAAAGTGGGTGAATATGGGGCAGATACTGTATACACAAGTAGGTAAGTGGAAAAAATATCTGTTGAAACTACTCCAGGAATGGGGGCTTGGGAGAATGAAGGAGAATGGTGGAGGGGTGAATTCAAGTATGATATATTTGATAGATTGTAAGAACTTTTGTACCCCCATACAGCATAAAAATAAGAAAAAAGGTTCTTCCAAAACTCAGCTGGATTGACACCCTCCCCTCACCCCACTTTGAGCTGCTGGTATTGAGGTGTAACTAAGTAGGGATGAAGTCAGACATTCCTTGCCAATGATGGTCCGATGGCTGAGAGATGAAGCCCTGTGCTGTGACTCCTCACAGTGGATTATCTCAGAATGGGAAGCCTGATGGTGAGGTTTGGAGTAATGAAAATGTGTGAGATTTTGGGAAATCTGAGAGCCACAAAAGGAATGAAGACACTTAGAAAGCCCAGACAGCTGAAATGGAGCATATGTCCTGGAAATACACAAGGGTAGGCCACTGCTTTCTGGATGGCAGAGATGAGGGAGGAAAACAGATGGACCTAAGGCTGAGGTGGCATGAAACACAAAGTTCGGTTTCACCAGTAACTAGAGGAGCCGGGAGAAGTCACTTAGGTATTTGGTTGATTAGGTGGAAATCAAGACACTATAGCAAGGAAGAGTCATGATTAGAATGGCGAGTTTCATGGTAGGTTTATAATTACAAAGCCATCTCTCAGCAGTTGTCCATGTTCTCCAAGCACAGGGTGTTTCAACGAGAGCCACCAAGGAAATGTGGGTGCTTCACTGTAGCTGGAGAGGGGGTTCAACCTACCTGACCCTTCCTGAGCTAGATGAGGAAGGGTCAAAGGAAAGAGAAAAACCAGTATTTGTGACAGGAGAGCGAGGGATATGATGTTTAAGGAATAATGTGACAATTATGGAATATTCTCGAAGGACTGGGGACAGTGTCTAGGTTATCTTTTAAAAATCCTTCCAGCAATCCTATGAAATAGACATGGCTATTTCAATTTTACTGCTGCAAAACAGAGACCCAGAAAGGTGTGATGTCTTGCCAAAGGTCATAACAACTAGCAAGAGTCTGATCAGTCTGACACAGAAGCTTTTAATAATATCACTTTGCCTCTGATCACTCCTTGGTGACCGAGTGAATGAACAAACAAACCATAAAAACAAAAGAACATGAAAAACAGAATGGAGTGCGTGCTCCCACTCACCTGTACTTAAAAAATAACATATAACTATTAAAATGATCATAGATAATATCATGTCACTAATTTGGTAACACTGCTAAAACAGGGCTTAAAGTAATAAATACTTAAAACGCTTGCAGGTGAAACAGCGTTTGTTTCATAGTTTCCTCGCTCCCTTACCAGCTGTTGTCTGCATTACTGATTAAACAAAAATGGTCAGTTTGAGGGGAACAAGAAAATTTAAAGGATAGCCTTGCCTTTAAGGGTGACTTTGGGCCCTTTGAGGGTCCCAGCAGTGGTTTAACATTGGTAAGAAGCTTTGCTGTGGATTTCGAGTTCATACTTTTATCAGACATGGCATAATGTACTGGCCTTCTAAGCACTTTTAGTGGGCTCTCAGATTCCCTACTCACTCGGCTCCTTTGCATCTTCTTTGCAGCTGGGAGAACTGCTTTTCTGCTCCGCACAGCTTTCACCTTGACAAATGCGACTTGGCTTAAGTGTCCCTGTAGCCTTTTTAGCTTGCTCTTCTCATAGCAAAAACAGAAAAAAAAAAAAAAAAAAAGAGCAGGAATAGGAAAATTACAATGATGCCATATGCAGATCCCTAGGTACGACTGTCCTTTCCCAAACAGGCTAAGATCTCCCTTCCTAACTCCCCTGGAAGCCCCAAGCTGGTGTGAAACTTCATTTGTCTCAGATTGCTTAAAATTACCATTTAAGGACAAGCATAAATACCTACCTCTCAAATAGGGGTTATACCTTTGCTATAGCTCCCTCCACATGTATTTTAAATGCTTTTGAAAGAAGAGAGCTTTTAAACAGTGATATGTACTGGTGATTTGCTCATGGATCAACCTGATGGGATTATTCTCACCCACAAACACATACATATCTGCAGGGGACCTAGCACCATAGCAGTTCCTGAGAAAACACACCAAAGGCATTTTATAATGCAGTCTCTGGCCTCAAAGGAATTTACAAGTTTTAAGTAGATCAGGTAAATTTGGAGGATGGATGAAAGAAAAGAATAAAAATAGCTTTCGAGCACATCAAGCTGGGCTGAATATTAAATCTTAGTACTTCTGAATTACTTACTGGGTTTGGAGTCTGTTCCCATACATCCTCTTCTCCAGGGGTGAAACCATTCTGTAGGAGTGGAATGTATGTATGTATGTGCATTAAGTGCTAGAGGGTACTGAGAAATGTCACTGCAGGGGCATTGTAGAGTGGCCCCTAAAGTGTGTGTGTGGGGCATCCTTGGGCCTTTTGGAGCAGACAGAAAATGTTACTGAGGTGTCAGCTGACATGGAAGAGGGGACAATGCCTTTGTGACACTATATAAAGAATTAGTAGCCAAGATACTGGACTCTAGCAGAATGTAGGGACAGAAGGGGAAATGACCTTTCCTGAATTGTCCATGCTGCATTTTGGCTGTAGTGGACACCTGTGCGTTTTGCTATTCTGGTTCCATTATGGCTCTTGTAGTCACATCCATGTGTTTAAGAAATGGCACAGCAAGTGGCCTAAGCCAACCAGCAAATCACATCCCCTGCTCCACTCACTGTTCCCTTGCATTGCTCCAGGGCTGCATGTGTAAACAGAGCCTGTCCAATCTCCAAGGATCTTGGGACCTTCACTTGGAATGCTGGTCAAAGATATTTCCTCTCTTAATGAGAACATTCATAGGGAAGCATGGAGCCTTATGCCCTGCAGGCAGCCTTTTTGTGAAACCAAATACACAAGCATTATTTCACATAATACAAAAATGCTATGTTGTTATTAATTCCATTGCAAGGATGAGAAAATTGAGACTTTGTGGTAGTAAATAACATGTACTAAATATTACAGTTAGTACATGGATAATCAGAATTGAAAGGGAGGTTTGTCTCACTCAAATTTCCATGGTCTTTTAATTAGATGCCATGCCACTATCTGTAGAGTTTCAAAACTTAGTTACAGCAATTCTCCATTCAACATAAAATGCAAGCATTAAATTGCTGGGAGATATAATGCTATAACATTTGGAAAATTGTAACAAGTAGTGAGTGTCAGATGCTTGGAAGAACCAAAAGAGCTGAAAGTAATCCACAGAACAGTCACCAGCAGCTATAGATAGAGGTTACAAGTTTTAGTGAAATATAAGGAATAATAAAAAAAAATCTTAAGAGTATGAGATAAAAATATAGGGGTTTAGGTCAGTGGTAAATATATTTATCTCCACTGGCTACATGGGAAATAAACTATTTTGGAGCCCTTTGTTAGTTTTTAATGCAACTGTTCATTTTTTGGTAAATTGGTAGCATATTTGTTGGCTTGGAATGGCTAGTTAAGTCATTATATTTTTCCATTCTACTATATCCCATGTGGTTTATAGTTGTAATTCCTAGTACAAAACATTGAGTTCCCCGAGGCAAACTAGAATTCTATGTCTGGTGTTCAGAAGCAGAGACAGAGGTAGAAGATAAGTGATCTTCCTTCTGGAGTCCACAGATGTCCAAATGTAGAGCTATCATTCATCAAAACTAATCTGTGGCATTGGCTAAAATCTTAAAAATCTCCCTGCACTTCATCTGTTTATGTTATATACACCCCAACTATTTGTCAAACTTGTATGAGCATGAATCTATTTCTTTAGAAAGTAGGGTCTAATGAACTTAGAATGAAAAAATAGTTCAACTATTTTAAAGGCCTGTGAGTATCTTAGAACTTAGTCTGGTAATCTTATTAAAAAAGCTACAGCAAGATTACAGTCTATGAAATATCAAATCAATTATTTTAGATATAAAGAGTTAATTTGAAAATTATAAATTTGGAAATAAACTTCACAAAATAGTTCCTTCTACTATTAATTTCAGTATACAAAGTTTCTGAAATGCTGTAAATGATTATGAATCATTGACTTAACTTCTTGACATCTACAAACAAACAAATCAGCAAAACTCCAGTAGATTTAAGAGGACGTACATCCCTATATGAACCAGTATTTCCAAGCTAGCCTAAGCTACAGTGAAAGGAAATGTCCCAAGAGGAGAGTTCCTTATAGATTCTGAGGTAAGGTTTCTCAGACCAAACTTTATTATGGTATTCTTGTCCTTCACTTTAACTGATCACTTAGTGGATAAATTGGATTAAAAGTAACATTTCTTCTGTGACTTTATCAAAATGCTCCAAGTTTTTTTATTCCTATTTACTGAGAATATGCTATAAAATAGGTTTTGCATTAGTACTGGGGATAAAGTAATGTATAAGCAGAAGGAAATCTCTTCCCTAACGGGGAAGGGAGAAGACAGACATTAATAAAATAAGGAGTAGGTATATGGGATGGTGATATGGACCCTGGAGGAAAAGAAAGCCAGGAAGGAACAAAGAGAATGTGCATGTGGAAGAAGAGAGGCTGGCAGCATGGTCACGGGAGACCTCATTGAGAAGAGATCGCTGAGTATAGAATGGGACAGTTACCCTGCTGACTGCAGGGAGAGTACTCAAGGCACTCCTGCAATGTTGACAGGCAGAGGCCAGGTGGGCAGAGTAGACTAAGAAGAGATGGAACCGGAGGGTAATGATAATGAGAGGGGCTGATGAAGTTCTCAGGTAGGCTTTTCAGGCTGTTGTAAAGATAGGCTTTCACTCAGGGCAAGATGGAAATAAAAAGGAGGTTTTGATTAGAGATAGACATGTTCTAGTTTAAAAGAATCACTTAGGTTGCTCTTGGGCATGGTGGTGTACACCTGAAATACCAGCTACTCTGGAGGCAGAGGGGTAGTAGAATCATGAGTTGGAGGTCAGCCTGAGAAAGGGTAGCAAGACTTTGTTTCAAAAATGAAATCAAACCAAAAAAGGGCTGGGGGCATAGCTAAGGTGGTAGATTGCTTGCCTAACAAGCATGAGGCATTGGGTTCAACCCCCAGTACCACACACACATGAATGTCTTAGGTTGCTGAGTTGAGAATGAGTAAAAGAGGAGAATCAGAGTTGAGATAGGAGGATCATGGAAGAATTCAGGCTAGAGGTAAAGATAAAGAACCTGGTGGCTGCGGTGGAGGTAAGGAGAGCATAGGGCCGTTGGGTCTTCCTGATGATTTGGATATACGGATTAGGAGAAAGGTGTCAAGGATGACTCCAAAGCTTTTGGGCTGTTAGTTTGGAAGAACTGGATTCCCATTTGTTGAGGTGAGAAGGCCCAAGACAGGAGCAGACTGGGGGAGTAAGATGAAGAATAGGAGCTCAGGTTGGGATACATTGATCTCAAGATGCTCATGAGACATCCAAGTTGAGACGTTGAGTAGGGAGCTGGTTATATACACCTGGCGGGTCAGGAATTCTGGGCTGGAAAAATCCAAGTGGGCACGCATACAGCACTTAATGCTATGAGAATGAAAAAGGAATCTTAGCAATGAATGCTGGTGGAAGAGAAGTGGTTCAAGAGCTGTGTCCATTCAGCTTTGCTCTGGTCTTGGGAGAGGAGAAACAAGAAGCAAGAAAGGTGGTATGAGAAGGGTCAACAAGAATAGGTGTCCTGAAAACCTAGTGAAGAAAGACTTTTAAGAAGGAAGGAGTGATGAACTGTCACATTCATTTCCCCCAAATTTTTATACCATGGGACACCAGACTGGCAACATCCATTTCACCTCTTAGTCATTGGCTGCTTTATAGGAAGGATTCTGCTGTTCATTAATTTGCTTTCTCTTTTCAAAAGATGTAAAGTTCTTGAGATCAAGGCTTTTGTTTTCTTTCTTCTCTCTCTCTGTAAGTGGATTTTAAAGTTTTTGACTATGTTTCATAATAAGGAATACATCCTACTTTGGGAACCCAGTACACACTCTTATACAAATGAGAGAAAGATGGAAATACTTAACCTTTTAGCATGCCGAGCACTCCATCTTCTTTTCTATTCTCTCTTGTTTTATTTTATTTAATTGAAAATAATGTTGTTCCTGACCCACTAAATTGATTTCGCTAACCACTAATTGGTTGTAACCTTGGGATTGAAAAGTACTTCTTTTAGAGCATCTGGCACAGAGCTGGGCCACATTCATTATTAATTAGAAAGACAATGTTATTCATCTTCACTTCTGGCAAAGTACCTTCTGTACAATAAAAGCACGTGCTTGTTGAATGAATACTTTTGAGACCCTAAAGTAATATTTATTGAATTGAGCTATTTGGATCTTTGTTACCTTTATATTATTGATTGTATGTGGGTAGAAGAACATTTCATCATTAGAATAAGGACAGACTTGGCTGTCTTTTTCTTTCTTTTTTTTAAAGACAGGATCTCGCTGTGTAGTTCAGGTAGCTTTTTGAATTCCAGATCCTTCTGTTTCAGCTTTCTGAATACTGAAATTACAGCTGTGTGCCACCATGTCCAACTCTGGATATTTTTTTTTTTTACTTTTTCAAGATTTTTATTAGCATATTTTAGTTGTACAAGGCGTTTCATTGTGCTATTTCCACATATGCTTACAATGTACCTTGGTTAGGTGCACCCCCACCTCTGAGTATCTTTTTGGGTAGGTCCTTGTATAGCTAAGAGTCAGAGGAAGTTCTGGCAGAGGTTGGAGATGACCACCTTGATGGATTAAGTCCATCAACTGGTTTATTACTACACGTGCACAGCAAGAACGGGCAGCCTGATGTTTGAATGTTTTTGTATGTTCTTATGTATTAGCTGGGGTCAGGGACAGTGGTGTTCAAGACATTTAAAAAAATGGAACAAAACAAAGCAACCCCCCCCAACCTAAAAAACAAAGAGGCTTTGTTTTTTAAATACTTGTTTAAAAACAATCCTGTTTCTAAATAATAATATATATGGTGTTGGATGTCAATATGAAACATCTATCATTTAGGAACAGGGGAAAACCTCTATTAAATATCCATAATCTGAAATAAACATGGCTTAGAATTGTAAAATGTCCAACCACAGAAATGGTGGACAATTTAACCTAGACATTTTATTTAAGGAATCTTTACAACAAAAGCCTAGCACCTAGTAAGTTAAGTCCTCAACAAATATCGGTTGATGTTTAAATCCTTCTCTATATAGCACACATACAAAAGTGGCATAGAAGAAAATGGAATATTTTGCCACCATGTAATTCTGACTCAGGCGGCTTTTCACTCACAGAGAAGGAGCAGACTGCACTGAACACAGTATAGAGTTGAAATCAGGTCAATCTGAGTTCAAATTTGATTCTACTTAAATCAGTCATGATTTTGGTCTAATTACATGAACAGCCCAAATAATGTATACACATGTGAGTACATGTGAGTAAATGTAAAAATGATAAAATAAAATAAAATAATTTAAAAAACCCCTTAGTTTGGCTCATAGGGTGTTTTAATTGATTGGATTAACTCTTTCACAATAAAACTTTATGCAGTCAATAATGGTAGATTTTAGCTATATCTATAAGATTCCTTCACAATAATGCTTAAATTAGGCTGTAATTCAATAGATGGGACTCCAATCTAGTCAGGTGGCCACAAAGAGCTAAGCACCACAGATGGGAACTCAGGTAGCAGCTTCGAGGGCAGAATGAAGACTGTGGGGGTGGACAGACCACTGCATGCTTAAATTCAGGTTCTGTTTAGCTGTGAGTTGTTTGTGCTCTGTTTATTTTCTGAGGAACTATAGTTTGGGTCAAAGACCCAAGTGTAAAAACAAAGTCCCTAACTAGCTGCTTGGGAGACCCACAAAGGTCATCCAGGCAGAGAGAACCTTTGTTGTACAGGCTTTGCACCCAACACCTAAACAGGGCCTGGCATGTCAATTTCATTGACACATTTTCTTTAAGAGCAAGGGACTAATTTGTGGAGAGTTTTTATTTCTTATTGACAACTGAATAGGAAGACCTGCAGTCATCTGAAGCATCACATAAATAGGAATTTTAGAGATTGATCTTTTCTTTAAGGTCTTCTGTATTCCAAAAGACCAAGAATTCCATAACGCCCCACCTTAATAAAATATAGACAGCTGAAAAGGATCGAGGTTTACTCTAACATCCTGTACATACTACTAACATCACACTTACCATATAGTTTTAAAAACATTTGCTTACAAATTTGTCTCACCCACCTCCAATTTACAGGCAACTTAAGAGGAATGATGATATCATCTATCTGGCAGAGATTATTTTTATTCCTATCATCCCAACTCCAAGCAGAATATCCAAAAAAATAGAAATCATCATGAAATCTCTAATTATACCAACTGAATATACCTGTTTTTTTCATTAACTGAGAAGTAAAATGTAATCCTGAATTTTCTTCCTTCTATGGCAGGGAAAAAATCAGGCACCAGATGTGGACAAGTAGGAGGCAGCTCCAGAGAACATGCTCCCATGCATGTGAGTCTACTTGAGTGTACGTGTGGGCAGGGCATGGAGAATGCTTGGCTAGTATCCAGAAGACATGCTTTGTTAGTATCCAGGGAATTTAGTTGGATGATTCTGTGGCAATCTTTGGGGGAGCCAAGACAATATCCCATAGCAGGTCAAATGAATTCTACCAAGCCAAGGGAGCCCCATTACCAGATTGCACAGACCTAGTCAAATTTCAAACTAAAACTGTCATCTCACCCAGAGTATTCAAAAATCACATTTTAAGGATCATTCACCCTTAGAAGTGCTCTACAGAAGAGGGTTCCCAGATGGTTTGGAGATGCTCTATACTCTATTGTTCTCTTTGATAGTTGCCATTCATATTAGCATCTTCCAGACTCCAGGATATTTGCCAATATAGAAACTTGAGTTTCTAATAAATTCCACTTTTCTTTTTGCACATGAATACCAGTTCACACCATACTGTGGTAAATGTCAACCTCCTCATTTACAAATGAGCAAACCAATACCCAGAATGTAAATATAGTCTACATGGCTAATAAGTAGCAGAATGGAGTTAGAATTCAGATCTATTTGGGCCAGTGTACTTTCTACTTCATCACACTTACCTGGCCACTAAACTCTAAAATGTAAAAAAGAATCATTGAAAATATATGAACACTTGGACAATTTTAAAAATAGTTTTGATCCCTCTATATGGACATGCAGAGGACAAAAGTGGAGAAATGTCTACTGTGTTTACAGGGAAGAACCATAACAAACCCAGTCTTTAGGAACTTACATGTTGTGTCATACCTGTGCCAGTACTGCATCTTTCAAATTTAAGGTATTGGTGCAAATGAAATGAAATGGCCTAGCAGAGACATACAAGAGGTGTAGGCATGTATATACACACACATATATACATGTATATATACCTAGACCATGCCAACCTTTGATGATAAAATTATAATGAGGGAAGAAAGGCTTATTCACGACAACAAATGATTGCCTTTGGATATAGAAGCAAGCAGAACCCTTGTTAATGCAGTCCTACTCCATTATTCCTCTTATCTTTAACTTAGTCTCCAATATTCTCTTTTTACATACTCATAGGACTCAATGACACACTTCTTCTCACACGAGGATTCTTTTCCTCTTATGGACATTGTAAACTACCTACAGAGAGTAACAATGTATGCACATTTCATTTGAGAAAGTCTTTTGACAATTTCTTCTTTACTACTTTTCTTTTTTTTTTTTTTTTTGGTGATACTGGGGTTTGAACTCAGAGCTTCATGCTTCCAAAGTAGGCACTCTACACTTGAGCCAGCCTCCTAGTCTTCTTCTTTACTACTTTGCTAATGAGTCAAGCTGAGCTAATGTGAGCTCCTCATCCATCCATGTGTCATCATAGTAACAATGCATTCTCTACAATCGTTAACACTTCACTGCTGCTGATGGGTAGGCACTTAACTTCCTTCTCAAGTCAGTAATTGTTTGTTTAGAATAAAAGATGCCAAATTAATAGAAAAACATATGACTGGAAGATGCCTGAAATACAGAAAATGCATAGAGGGGTGGGAAGTGGCGGGAAATAGGAGGCAGCTTAGTGTGTCTCCTCACTAGTCAAGAGGCAGAGAGGGTAAGACCACCTTTCTCCCATCTATACCCACTCACCTGGCAATTTATTTTCTCCCATCCAAGGCTGCTTCCAGATGTAAATTTTGACCTGGTTTCAGTTGCAATGGCTGCATGGGACATGAGGCAGAAGTGGCTAAGAAGGTTTTCTGGTGGAGAGTCTCATGATTAACAATTGATTTTTTCTGTTCAATTATATTGGAGGCATAATTTTCTATGAAAAGATAAATGTATTTGTTTTGTCTGAGTTATTAAATACTTTTTCTTTTGTTTTTATATTATGGAGTAACCAAAAGGAGATGTAAAGTATTTGTATGGGAGACATTTGGGTATCATGAAATATTTAAATCAGACTTGATTCTCTTGTGGACTCATCTAGGAGGATTTAATTCAGAAACAATTTTAATGACTTTACTAAGGTACTTGAAGATGTAGATTTATGAAAGATTGAGTACCTCAGTATAAAAATTCTATTATTGCATTAACTTAATTAATGATATATCTCTAAAGAAGCTGGTGATGCACACCCATGTTTATTGTGGCACTATTCACAATAGCCAAGTTATGGAAACAGCCAAGATGCCCCACCACTGACGAATGGATTAAGAAAGTGTGGTATCTATACACAATGGAATTTTATGCAGCCATGAAGAAGAACGAAATGTTATCATTCATTGGTAAATGGATGGAATTGGAGAACATCATTCTGAGTGAGGTTAGCCTAGCCCAAAAGACCAAAAATTGTATGTTCTCATATGTGGACATTAGATCAAGGGCAAACACAACAAGGGGATTGGACTTTGAGCACATGATAAAAGCACGAGCACACAAGGGAGGGGTGAGGATAGGTAAGACACCTAAAAAATTAGCTAGCCTTTGTTGCCCTTAACGCAGAGAAACTAAAGCAGATACCTTAAAAGCAACTGAGGCCAATAGGGAAAGGGGACCAGGAACTAGAAAAAAGGTTAGATTAAAAAGAATTAACCTAGAAGGTAACACACATGCACAGGAAATCAATGTGATTCAATGCTCTGTATAGCTATCCTTATCTCAACCAGCAAAAACCCTTGTTCCTTCCTATTATTGCTTATACTCTCTCTACAACAAAATTAGAAATAAGGCCAAAATAGTTTCTGCCGGGTATTGAGGGGGTGGGGGGGAGAGGGAGGAGGTGGAGTGGGTGGTAAGGGAGGGGGTGGGGGCAGGGGGGAGAAATGACCCAAGCCTTGTATGCACATATGAATAATAAAACAATAAAAAAATAAAGAAGCTGGTGATACAAAGGAAACACTGACCAAAGGTGGACTACATAAAAAAAATTTCTGTAATTTACTTGACTGATAAATTGGCATAAAGATTTACTTACTAGATAAGTCACCACAACATTGTTAGAGCAAAATTATGACAGTGTATAATGACCCCTTAATTCTGCTCCACTACTTCTTTCATATGTGATGTTAATATAGTCTAATGTCTTCTTCATAAGGGTAGGATTTTGTTTTGTCCAATTCTGTGTTGCCAGTGTCTGGAAAAGTGCTTGGCACATGTAAATGGGCACTATACATTTGCCAAATGAGTGAACACTTCCATCTACTGAAACAGTACAGGAATTAAAAGAATGAGGTGGGTCAAAATATGCTGCCATGGCAAGATGGTCAATACACATTGCTAAATAAAGAAGGCCAAGGCTGGATAGGGTGATGACAACTCGCTTAAATATAAGATAGCACATAAATACATACATACATACACGCCTCTATGTATATGTACCTAGACTTACATATACATACAAACAGGTGTGTTTGTGTGTTTTAATGCATAGAAAATACCAGGAGGAAAATGTAACAGTGATGGTTATCTTTAGGAAGTAGGAATGGAATATAGGGTAAATGCTTTTACTTTTAACTCTATGTTGTTCTTTACTATTTGATTTTTTTCACAATTAGCATATATAATTTTTATTAAAGATATGAAATCTGCGGAAATAACACTAAACCTACAATCACAATCTGGTTGTTTTAGTATGGGTTGTCTTTATATTGTCTCAATCCAAAACCATACTTCTTTTGCTACAAATATGCAAAAATATAGTTCCATTCAGTGCAAAGCACTGAGAAACAGGTTTTTAACTGGAAATTGATCAAAGTGGGGCTAGAAAATGAGAAATTAGAAACTTCAAAGAATTGTCATTATAGAATATATTTTGCTTCTCTATTTCTTTAGCTTCAGCTAGAATTTTATACTCTGAGTTAAGAAAATGTATATGTAGCTGTATGCAAAACCCCATATGTTCTATGTCAGTCTGTACCACTTATTTTCAATGAGATAAAATAGCTTATTTAAACTGAATTTTCCCATTGGGTTTAGACGATTCAGCTGTTTATTCAGCAGCACTCTGCTTAAAAATAGATAGGATGACATTTGTGGGTGCTTTAAAAAAAATACCCTTCGGAGAAAGAAGCAGAACTCTAATACCACATTTATCTCTTCTGTTACATAAGAATGACGAGTTTTTATGGAATGAAGGCCTCATAGAAAATATTCTCCTTTCTAACATATAAAGAATAGACCTTTTAGAACCACAATCATTGGATGTATCAGGCTATCCCATCTGAGTTTTACTATTTGGTCATCATAATTAATGTAACAGAAATCTAAACAGACTTGGAAAGACTTTTTAATAACTATATATGGAGATTTTTCTTTTCTTTCACTCCTAATTACATACTTCCCTCCCATAATTCTTTATCAATAGCAGGATTAAACCTATTGTCATGTGATTCCACAGGGTGGGGGGAAAGAATTAAAATAGGTTGAGGTGAAAATACACTAGTACTTAAAGTTTCAAGCTAAGTAGATATACCCAAGAACTATTGTCAATTGAAGTTTGAACTATGAAAATCAGTGTTCCAGTCTTCAGAGCATTGCTGATGGCAAAGGATTAGGACGAGGAGGAAATGAAACCCACCCAGAATTCTGCTCCGATCTTGGCATCTTACTGAATTTATTTATTAAAAAATACATGTTAGGAGGAAATTGCATTTATTGAGTAATATGAAAGAGGAAATCAAGTCCACACAAGGAACCTCATGTATCCTTTACTATGCAGCATTTTTATCAGTTTTATAGGAATTTTCTCTGAGTGCTTATAAAAGGTAATAGGATTAGATTCTTTTTCTTCCTTTGTCAACTGTCCTCCTGACCCTGTCACACACACTGCAGGTGAATGGATTTGCCCATGGGGGGAGGGATTGCACTTTTTGCCCCTCCTGGTCTGTGACTTGAATATATGACTTGTTCCAAATCAGATTTTCCACCTGCTCCTACTTTTGGTAGCCCGCTGACCCGAGGCCATGGCAGTAGGTGGCCAGGTTAAGGGGAGAAAGTGTTCTCAGTCTCACATTTTTCATGTCCCCTCAGAATCTACCTGGTAGAGGCAGCTTAAGTGGCCCTCCTGTTTGACGCATTGTTTCATCACTTCTGAGTTTTCCTTTTCTTAGATTTTGTGAATGCTTTTAATTGCCAGGGTGTCCCCTCTAAGAGCAAGGATTTTGTATTTCTTTTGAGTAGCATGGTCTAGTTCTGAGCACCCTGTGGCATTTTGTAAAAGTGATAAATACTAATGATGAACAATGAAGCAGCTCTCTGGTCCCTGGGGCTAGCTACAGAAGAACTGAGAATGAGGTGAAAAAATAAATCAGTTTCTAACAGAAAGGCAAGATTTAGCCTCTCATTAGATTCAACTGCCACATGTGAAAAAGTTTGGTAATAAAATGGCATTGGAATTTTCTGCAGTGGAGCCAAGCATGTAGAACAGGATTTCAAGATATATTTTCTGTCTTCCTTCCAGTTTTTGGGTATTATGATGTAACAGGAGTTTGGAATCCAAGCATATGCTATTCTTTCTTCTTCTCTTTTTATATTTAAATCTGCATTATGATGAATTAGATCTCCCTCATCAATGATTCAGAATGTTTATTTATTTCATATAAAATAAGTTTATTTCATTTATCAGTTTTAAATTTATTTCACTTAGAAATTAGATCATATTTAGGTTCATTTTTCTCTTACAACTCTTTCTAGTTCTATGTCTATGAAGCTTATGGCTCAGGTGTGAATACATTAATTTTGACAAGCAACGGACATTATTATTCCTATAATGCATACAAATGTATCCTCTTCATAAACAAAACTTTGAAAAATACTGAATTGTAAAAATAAAACTTTAGACATCATTTCATTTTCCTTTTGAGTATTTTCAGCAAAATACTCCAAACTGGAGTATTTTTGGACCATGATGAAGGCAAACACTAAACATTTTTTTCTTAGTAGGATATGTTTAATTCATAAGAAAATTTGTATCCTAAATGTGAACATGACATGTTTTCCTATTTACTATTTATTTTTGTAATAAAAAGATAATAGTTGTATCCATTTATTTGCATTGAACATGACAGATTTTTTGTTTTTCTGAGAAAAAACTGTGAATCTGGTGTTAAATCCTTTTTCAATTTTTTGCTTTGGGGAGGTTAGGGTGGAAGGAGTTATTTGCATTAGACACTGAATGGGGATCCATGAACTTTATCATTTTCTTCATCTTGTGATACCTGGGCTCATGGGATACAATTAAAGATACAATTCACCCATACATTTGTTCCCGTATATTGAATACTTGCTTTATGTCAGGGAGGCTGGGAGCCGAAGACACAAATATCCATAGGCTTATATTTGTCTCCAGGGATCTTTCTAGCTATTGGAAGGAGAGGTGGAACTAGTGCAAAGGAAGGAGCAACAAGCTCTCAAATGTGGTCACAGTAAATGTGGAAATGGCTAGAAAATGCGTATGTAAACAGCATTAGCATAGAAGCTAGTTGAAGCTAGTTGACTTGAGACTTGAATGATGGGCAAGACTTTGCTGCCTAGGTAGAGAAAGATGAGGGCTTTACAGGAGAGACAACAGCATGTGGCGGCATGAACAGGTGCACCTTTCACAGCATAACGTGAGAAATACCAAACTGCATACATCACATGGAGAGCTCACATGAAACCACTTCACTGCAGAGCTTGCATGTCTGAGAATACACTGAAAGTGTTCAGACTTGTGCTAATCACAGTTGACTTTGTTTTAAGACCTAGAAGATGTTTTTCCGGGTTTCTTTTCTTGAATTGTCTTTTGTATCACTAACGTGGCACTGAGAATAACAGATTATTAATCCTTTTGTTTCTGGGATCCATGCTGGCTTCCCAGGGAAATTCTTCAAACAAGCCTCTCTTCTGAACAGGACATTCTACCACCTGCTTGGCCACCTTACTCTGTCATTTCTCACCCTCATTCACCATTAGCTCCCTTCTCCAAAAGACCTCACTTATGTTTGTGTCCAAGAGCCCCACAAATTGGCTTTGCCCTTCAATAGTCTCTTTCTTAATGTCCTCTAACTCAGGCACATCCTAACTCCATGCACACGTTTAGGCACACATTAAACACACAGATGATCTCCCCATCCCATAACCACCAGCCTTTTTAATATCATCTTTCTTATATTAATGTTTCATTCCTCTTTATCAGCTCTTTTGGAGAGTCGTCTTTCATTTTTCAAAATATCACCAACTGCATTCATTTCCTCTGACTGCTATATCAAGTCACACCAGCTCAGCAGCTTAAAAACAACTCATACTTAGTGTCTCATGGTTCTGGAGGTCAGAAGTCCAATATAGATTTAATGAGCTGAAATTCAGGTATTAGAAGGGCTGAGTACACTCTGGAGGCTCTAGGAGAAAAGCTATTTCCTTGTCTTTTCCAAGGTCTCTTGACTTGTAATCTTCGGCAATGCCCCTCTCTTCATCTTCAAAATGAGGTGCATAGCATCCTCAAACATCCCTGTGCTGCCATGATCACATGGCCCTCTTCTGTGGTCAAGTCTTGTGAGAACATTTATGATCACATTTAGGGCCCACCCAGATGATCCAGGATAATCTACTACCTAAAAGTACTTAATGTAATCACATGTGCAAAGGCAATGTTCCCAGTTTCCTGAAATTAGAATATGCCATATTTAGTGTCATTATTCAACTTACTACGACTACCCATAGCATCAACTTTATCAATTGAGTACCGTGTGGCAGGCATCATTTTGTGAGGTAGACACCATTATTATCCCCATTTTACAGCTGAGGAAGTTGAGGCATGAAAAAGTTAAGTTACATGGTTAGGACACAGATAGAGAAATGGTAGAAAGAGGACTTCAGCCTAGTTCCATATAACTCAAAGGGTTTTATGCACTCATACCACCCTTTATTGTCTCTCACACTTTGCAACTATGTGTATCTACGTGTTGCTTTGAATCATAAGGACTCTAAAGACTATCACAAATGGAAAGTTTCCCAGAAATTGTACATGTCTGTTCTAGCTGTAGTTGGGGATACTTCATCCACAGAGAGTATTGTTAATTAAGTGACTGGGTGGTAACAAGCAGTGATTTGCTTCTCCAATGAAAGATCAATGGAAGCCCCCTAAGTAGGCTGACATCAGGCAAAGACTGAAGAACATGCAGGACCAACTGAGTTTGGGCAAAATCACTATAGAGAGTGATCACAGAGCAGGACCTGGAAAATGATCCCCATTAAAAAGGACAATGGGAATGAGACCAAAAAGTAAGGCCCAGCTCTTTCACTGTAGACAAAGTGAGAAAGGCTGAAAACTCCTACAGACACAGGGGCTATAGAAGAAAGCTAGAGAATAAAGAATACTATAGAATAAAGAAAAGTACTTTGAGATTAACAAAAAAGGAAAAATATACCCAGGAAGACTGTTGGAGATCAGAAAGTAAATGAACACTGGCAGCTAGTAAAAAATTAAGAATATTTCTTTGATCACTACTCATTATTAAGAATAAACCTTTCCCCCCCCTCATTCTAAGGAGGCAGTGGGCCATGCAGTGAATAGAAAGAGCTGGCTTCTGGAATCAAACAGACCAAGGGGCCCATTCCTTAAAACAGCAGTGTCCCTTATGTCAACTGGAGTTTTAGTTTTCTCATTTATAGAATGGAAGAGCATAAAGACTAAAGAATTTATGTGAACCACCTTTGTACAGTGTTTTGTAGGAATGAATAACATAAAGAATCATTGAATTCAGTGTCTGCAATCTCATCAACAAAAAGTAATAAAGCTTGTTAAGGAACCTGGCCAGCTAGATAGAATTTACTCTGCAGGAGGCAGTGTGCGTGATCAGGGACATAGCTATGAATAAGACACCAGAAACTTACCTTCATAGAACTGACAGGCCAGTTAAACAAGTAAACAGACAATCTTACATAAAATAGAAGAAGCATGACAAGGAATTGATGGATATTATGAGAACATTCTGGGAGAGGGTACTTGACTCCAACTTGGCCTGTCAGAGAGGGTATTCTGGATGAAGTCTCACTTTAGTTGAGATTGGAAGGTTGAGAAGGAGTTAAGTAAGGAAGACAGGAACTTGGGGTGTATGGATGGAAGAGACAAGAGGAGGTAGTTTATGCAAAGGCCTTAGGGAAGAGCACATGACAACTACTAGAAAGAGAAAAGTAGATAAGAATGGCTGAAATACAGAGCAGAGGAAGAGTTAGGAAATGAGGCTGTGAGGGAGAAAAGTTTCCCAATTATATCATATGCTGTAAGTCATGCAAGGAGTTTAGGCTTTATCCTGAGAGTAAAAGGGACAACCGAATAAAATTTATTGAGATGGTTTCGCTATATAGTCCAGGCTGGCTTCAAACTTGGGATCCTCCTGCCTCACCCTCCTAAATGATGAGATAATAGGCTTGTACTACCATGCTCAGTTCACTGAAAGATCTGTAGGTAGAAGATTTAGTGATTCTATCTGTATTTTAGAAAGATCATTTTGGTGATAGTGCACAAAACAGACTGGATTGAAGGAAAATAGGGACAAGAAGATCATGTAGTAGATATTTATAATAATCTAGGTAGCAAATGGTAAGTACTTACATGAAATAATGACAGACATGAAGTGGACAGAAACGAAATATATAGAACTTGGTGGGTTTTCCACTCATTCATCATTCATTCAATAAAATTTTATGAGTGACATGGAAACATGATATGAGAATGAGGTAGATGGAGGCATTAAGAATGTTCCCCACATTTCTGGATTGAAAAAAAGGTAGATAATAGTACCATTTACATAAACAGGAAACACAGGTTGAAGAGATTCATGGGACCAGATGCAGTAGTATACGCCAATAATTCACCTATTGAGAGAGAGTGGGAGGAGGATTGAGAGTTTGAGGCCAGCCCGGGGAATGGTTAGTGCAAGAGACCCTATCTGAAAAACAAACTAAAAGCAACAGGTCTGGGATGTGGCTTAAGTGGTAGAGCACTTGCCCAGCACATGCAATGTCCTGGGTTCAATTTCTGGTACTGCATGGAGAGAACATTGAGTACAGTTTAAGTCATGCTGGGTAAGGCCTTTATTTTTGTATCCCACATATCCTTGGGCTCTCCAGTCTGTTAGCATAAATGAGGTCACACTAACAATAACAACCAAGTCTAGTGATATTTTAGTCATCTCTCATCTATATGTTCTTCTTTCAGTTAATTCTGATTGTGCCCAAGAATGGGCTTCATGTGTATTTGGGAACAAATCTGTTTGCTGCCTTCTGTTGGACTGCCTTGTGTGGTGCCAAGAACTTTTTATGATGGCAGGCCATCTGTACCAATGCTGCCACCTGAATCACCACTGTCCTCAGTTGGTGGCTGCTCCCTGGTCTTTTTTTTTTGAATTTGTTATTTTTATTTATTTATTTTTTATTGTTTTATTATTCATATGTGCATACAAGGCTTGGGTCATTTCTCCCCCCTGCCCCCACCCCCTCTCTTACTAGAATCAAAGAAGCAAAAAAGTACATGGAGCAGATAAGGAAAGTCTGGAGACATGAGGTGTGAGAGGAAATATGGAGAATAAAATGGAAACGTTTCAAATCCACAATCCACCATGCCTGTGCTTTCAGTGTAGCTCTACAAACAGAGAATACTTGTGAAATTGAACATATTTAAAATTGTAAAGTATGAATAGGTAACATATGTCTGTCTGTTGTTTTAAAAATTGACTGTGGTAGACTAAAATTCCACACTCCTTGTAGGTTTACTATATTAGAGATTCAAGAGAAATGGGTATGGCTGATAGTTTAGGTGGAATTAAGTCATTATTGGTAGATAAATACTTGTTTTCAAACTCTTAGCATCCTGCTTTTATTTCTAGGAACAACTGACATGGTAAACAATTTAAAGGGAGGAAAGTTCTCCTTTATTTATAAAGTCTGTTTGTAATGTTTAAAGACTTTCAAGAACACATACCTGGAACCCACAGCTCATGTCCCATGCATAAAAACAGAGTGCAAAGATGAGCTAGTAGGAAAAGAAGAACATTTCCTTTCCATTCTCCAAAAATTTCTCATGTACTTTGGCTATGTTTGAAGAGACCTTCTGAAATATCTTTTGAGGTCACCTACTTTGAGAGACTAGAGTCTCTGATTTTCAGGTGACGTAGCTGTGAGCCCAGAATGCCTGAAAATGCAAATCTTAATTATATTTTCCATTTTTTGCCATTATTATAGGAAAGAAAAGATTATGATTTCTTCCCCATCTTGCTAAGCAATTACTAGTTTTGGGATTTGTGCTATGATCTGAATAAAATAAAAATCCCTATGTTAAATACTAGAAAGCTATATCATAGAGAGTGAAGACCACTCAGTAATTGTCTCATCACTTCTTGTTTTTATGATACAGTAGCCAAGGTAGTGACAAAAGTCTCAGAAAGATCTGAAACCTAATTATGTGAACTTAGTGGACAAGTACATTTTCCATATGAACTGAAATCATTGCCGCCATGGTAAATCAAAAAATTAATAAGAAAAATTCACATCACTAGAAAGCTGCTATTTTTAACACACAACCTCACGAAATAAAACCCACCTAAACCGAAGCTGTGGAATAATTTTAACAACTGAAAATTACTACCCTTTATAGAATAACATGTACTTAGAAATGAAATTATTCAGAAATCAACATGATGTACATAGTCTGCTTTCTTCAGAGCAAATTCCAACATCAATTTACGTTATATTGTGATAAATATCTTCAACAGTCAGTGCTTAAATAATTGAGTCTTTCTGTTCAGCTTCTAAATATTCTGTGGTTTAAATTCACTCTGTATTATAGATGATAAAAATATTATTATACAGATGTCATTCTCACAACAAAGCTGAGTTTCTCCCTCAACCCCTCTAGTACCATAAGCAAGCTCATCAAAGGAAAAGCGTGCATGGGGGTACTCATCATAAAACTATTCACCCCAAATTCACAGACATCATGAAATGCAATACTAACTCCAGCATGTTTAAAGAAAAATTACAGATTAACATAGAAATAAGGCACAAAGAGAAGTATTTCTTTTCCTTTCCACAGTCCAGAATTGCTATTTGCTTACCTTATTAGCTGAAATGCCAAACAGAATGTCCTTATGGAAAATCAAGTTCATTATTCATCTCAGCTTTGATTTGGTATAGTGCAGCTGAGAGCACTTAGCTTCTCTCTCTGATTTGCCGATGCAAAGTGGGTGAGTAAGGCAGTAAACACAGGACTGAGGGGTGGGGAAGAGTGATTGGTGATATGCTCACAGTTCTAGACTTGCAACTTTACATTTTCATTCATATGAAGATGAAATCAAGTCTCATCACAGAAGAATATTACTTAAGTGAATACTTAATATAGATATGTAAGCCTGTGCTATTTTGCATAGCAGCATAGTAATAGCATCTTGCATGTTCACTGTCTGAGCAAAATTACACTGCCGTCTTTCATTATCTTGGTGAATTCTTGGGTTACTGATTCACCTTGTGACAGAGATGGGGGAAACATATTTTATGGAAGAGACGTTCACATGGGGGTGTGATCGCTGCAATTTGCTAAACATAGAATGACTTATTGTCTCACTAGGAATGGAAAGACAGATGAATTTCCCAGTTTTGAAGATAAATATGAAGACTCACAAACTGGACACAACATTCAGATAGTAAATAAACAGAGACTTTTGGGGCCCAGGAGTAAAATAATAACAGGTATCTGTTCTCTGAACATCAACCTTTTTTTTTTTTTGAAGACAAAAAGGAAGTAATTTTCTTTTATTCATTAATTTAAACATATTTTAGAAATTTCTAGGCAAACACATTTCATCTTTAAAAAATTAACTGCCATAGAGAACCATCTAAGAAAATAAAAGATGAAAGTGTGTGTCTCATTTCTAGCTGGAGCAAAGGACTGTTGCAGTGTGTTCTCTCAGGTGTTTACTTCATAAAACTTGAATGGGCAGTATTTATTAAAATTCAGCTTCCTTAATAGAAATCCCCAATAACATCAGCAAGACAAGTTCTAGGTCATCAATAACAAGAACGATATGACTGAGAAATGCAATTTTTGCTTAGGCCAAATATTTTTTAGCTTTTCCTGTCCTTGTCACCACTTAAAATCAAACCTGAAAATTCTCCTCTTCTGAATTAATAAGAGTATGGCTGCTTGTAATGAGAAATTATAAAGAAAAAGCATTTTTTAATGATTGATTTGCCTCAAAATGTTTAGTATGATCATATGACCTAGCATATGACCAGGTATATGGGCATATACCTGGAGAAACAAAAAAAATAAATGTACAAAGAAAAAACTGTATACAAATGTTCAGAACACCATTATTCACAACAGCCAAAAGCAAAAATAACCCTAATGTCTATTAACTGATGAACAGATAACAAAAATGCAGCATATCCATACTATGGAGTATTATTTGGCATTGAAAAGAAAAGAAGTATTGATATTTGCTATATCATAGTTGAATCTTGAAACAGTATACTAATTGTATGAAGTCCAACACAAAAGATCATACATTTTATATCCCATTTTATATAATAAAATGTCCAGAATAGGCAGAACCTATAGAGAATGCAAGTAGATTAGTGGTTACTCTGGACTAGGAGTGCGAAGTACTGGGAAGTGACAGCTAATGGGCATAGGGTTTCTTACTGTGGTGATGAAAATGTTTTATTTTAGATTGTGTTTATGACTACACAACTCTGCAAATATACTGAAACCTGAATTCTACACTTGAAGTAGGTGAGCTTTATGCTTTGTGAAAGAAATCTCAATAAGGATGATAATAAAATAAATTTGTCACGGAAGCATTGTCAGATAATGTTTATTGTCACATGAATTAGCTATATATCATACATTCTGCCAAAGGCAGAAGAAAGAGTGCTTCTAAGTATGGAAGACTCTTGAAGACCAGAGGACTGTAGACAGACCTAAAAAAGCCATTTGTGCTGGCGTTTCATTATAGTTAATTTTCAATAAGAAAAACCCCTAAAAATCAGAAAGAGTAAGAACAAGGTGAAGAAGAAGAGAAGGAGTAGGAAGAGGAAGAAGAGGAGGGAGAAGGAGAAGAATAAGAGGATGAAACTTTTTGATAGGATAACACGAAAGGGCAGATGAGTAAAGATCAAAAGTAGGAACTCAAAACAATTATAATATCAAACAATCTAGATGGGGGTAAAAGAAAAAAAAGACCGAAAGAATTGTACAATGAGGGTCTTGAAGTGATCAAATCATGGAAACTTGTCTCAAGCATGGTGGATGGATTCCCAATCAAGGAACAATACAGGTAAGTGATAAGTGTCTGTACAAATTGCACCAAGAGGACTAAAGTCTAGAATGAGATGATGTTTATGAAACATTTTTTAAAAGATATGGCTTAGAAAAAAATAGAAGAACAAGGATAAAACCAAGGCTTGGTCCAGATGGTTTATTGTGAACAGATGATGATGAAGGAGGAGGAGGAAGACAAGGAGGAGGGAAGAGAGGACAAAATATCAAGCTCTCAAACTTTCATTTTTCTACTGTTTTCTCAAACAGAGGACATGGTCTTCACATTGGAAAGGGCAGAAGAAGAGACAAGGTAAAGAGAAATTTGAACCATAGGAAAAGTTCTTCTATAGTGTCTAAGTCTGTATTTTCTTCCCAGAATTCCCATATGAGCCCCAAGTACTTGACATCTTTATCTAGATACTTCAAAAACACTGCATATCTAGCACCTTCAAAATCAAACTCATTCTGTCTCCACCTCCACCCTCAGAGCAAACATATTAGGCTCTTCTGGAGTGAACAGAGTTACCATCTTTAATGCAAGCCAGGAACATGGGTACCCTATGGACATGTTCCTCTTCCTTATACCCTCAAGTCCTATAGATCTGGAATCTCTCAAAATTATCCACTTGCTTCAGTGTTACTGCTATTATTCTGATGCCAGTTACCATTTTCTTTTACCTGGAATACTATGTTTGTCTTCTTACTGGTGCTCTTTTTCTATCATTCTTCTCTTTTTACCCCATGCAAAAGGATGTTTTCAGAAGCAAATTAAATAACAGCTTTCCCCACTCTTCCCTTAACACAAAGAAAGGACATAAAATTGAAATTTTAAACAGGATCTGCAGGGTCCTGAATGACAAGTCCTGCCTATCTTTCCAGATTCATCGCCTACCATCATAGCAATCTAGCCATGTGAGATTCATTTCTGACCCTTCTGTTACTACCTTAGCATATGCTTGTCTTGCTTGAGACATGATTCCCTGGACTTGTCTAATTTTTGCTCATTTCTTGTCAATATGCTCTTACATAATCTCCTTTATAGATACTAAGCAAAGCAATCACTTGAGAAGGCTTTCCTTGGGAGCAGAAAGTTCAAAAGATGCAAGGGCTACTATACTCTTTGCATCTTTGAAAAAGACTTGCTTGGGTGAGTCTCCTTTTTTTTTTATGAGATAGGGTCTTGCTATCTCAATCTTCCTGTCTTACCCTCCCTAGTGCTGAGATTATAGGGGTGAACCACCATGCTCACTTTGGGTTGAGTCTCTTGATTAAACTCATTGCGGGGAGGACTGACTTCCTTTTGGTCACCCTTCTTACGAGGCAAGTAAGAGGGGTGTGTTGCAGCAAGTAAACATTTTGGACTCAGGAACCCAGCAGTCTGATTGCAGGTGCCAGATGTTATTGGAGAATAGTGCTGAAATAATGCCAGTGTCTCAAACCTTGGGCCTTAGTGCTATGGGAAACTGAATTCAGTCACAGGTACTCTCAATGGAGAAAGGGACACCAGACAGTATATTGCCAGGGAACCAGAGGAGATCATCCAGAATACTTCAGCCGCCTTTATCATGGTAGTAAATTTGTTTTCATTTGTGTGACTAATTGAATGCCAGTCTCACCACCAGATACCAGGGAGCATAAGTTTGGGAAGCATTGCATCCTTTGCACAGGTCTAGCAATAGCAAACATTTCATATGTTTCTAAGTGAATGAACAAAGTTATTAAATTGTTAGGTTGTGGTAATAGGATAATAAAACCATAACTACTAACAAAATAATTTAAAGCCTGTGTTCTGTGTAGGGCATCAGTATTGGTGATCTTATTCCTAGATATGGCCCTTCCATCTCTTTCCCTGGTCAGTTTAGCTGTGATGTCATTATAGCACAAAGATCTACTATGAATCAAACACATACACTTCGCTTAGATACTTAGCATGCATGATTTAAAGTATTGTGAGACTCACTGGATACATAATTAATACATTTTTCTTTTTAAAAAGAGAGCACACCTGAAATCATGAGGCTTGAGTTTTCATGCCCAGACAAATTCTAACTCAAAGACCTTTTGCTAGGACCCCAGAGTCAATGCAGGTAATTTTAAAGATTTCTAAAAGAGATGGTGGCAGCAAAAAGCTGAAGATGGACAAGCCTTTTGAACTTTCAGGAAGACATGTTTTATATGCAATAGCCTGATGGACTTGATTTTATAGCTGACATTGTCCTGGAACAGGCTGTTCAATGGGCAGTCTCTGAGTGTTAAAGGAAGCAGCCCAGAGTTGCTAAGAAGTGTGCTCAGTCAACTGTGCTTTATTCACTTATTTAACTTTCAAAGATAAACTTGGTTTACTCTGTATAAACACACATATGAAGCTTCCTTATGAAAAATTATCTTTATAGTACAAAAACCAAAAAAATATTTCTAAATATTAACAAGATTGGTTTTCATAAGAATTGTATTTTCTGACTTTTCTGGAATCCATTCCAAATAATAAAAACAATACAACAAAATGAAAGAAATACCTACAAATACCATTTTCAGCAAAAACAGCAAAAAATCCACAAACTATGTCAGAAGTCAAGGAATGAAGTCATAATGACGTGAGACATGAATGGGAAGTGTGCAAGGACCTAGTGTATAGTAGAGCTCTGAAATCTCCAATGTATATTCACTCCCCAAAAGTAAGGGCTTTAATCCAAGAGTGTTGAAAAGACTGGGATTAATGTTGCTGGAGGAAGGTAAGTGGCCAACCTCGTTAACAGCAAGAAAAATTCTAAGTGTTTCTGAAAGTGCCTGTGTAATTTGTGTCCCAAATGTCAGGCAACCTGTGAGGTGATCCATGAAATAAATGAGGAGAAGCAGAACGAGGCATATCAGAGGATATGTGTTAATACAGCTGTCTCATATTATACAGATAATATTTAATTCCAGCTACTCAGGAGGCAGAGATTGGGAGGATTACAGTTTGAGGTCAGCCTAAGCAAAAGTTTGGAAGACCCCATCTGAAGCAATAAACTGTATGTAGTGGAGAGCAGCTGTGTTCCAAACTACTCAGGAGGCTATAGGTAGGAAGGCATAGTCAGAGGCTGGCCCTGGGCAAAAACACAAGACCCTATCTGAAAGATAACTAAATCAAAAAAAGAGCTGAGGGTGTGGCTCAAGTGGTAGAGTGCCTGCCTGGCAAGTGTGAGATCCTGAGTTCAAATCCCAGTATTTTCAACTGGAAAACAACTGCCCACCATGCTGTCCACAGAAACCCTCTACTAATTCTTTAGGAAAATCTCATTCAAATAGGAATAACATGAAAGTAAGATGCATACAAATACTGTAAGAAATATGGCAAAGAGTAGCCAAAAATTTCTTGAACATAATGAAAATTCTCCCCAAAATATGTTGCCATAAAGAAGATTAAATGCATAACTCTAAATCCTATTATTAATTAAGTGAATAGTTGATAAAGTGATTAAATCTATAAAGAAAGATCACAAAGTAGAATTATAAGAACCCAGGCAAGAAAGAAGAGGAAAGCAGGGTGTAACTAGCTGACTGCTGAAAGAAAGATGTGAATGGGAACTAGTGGAATTGAAGGAAAGAAAAGCAAATGAAGGGATGTAAAAGAGAAAACTGGAAAAAACAAATAAATGATACAGAGGTATAAAGATGAAGAATTAGAGAGAAAAGAAAATATATTGAAGCTTGGTAAAGGAGATCCAACATAGTATAGCCATAAACCCTGAAGGAACAAAGCTAAAGCAATGGAATAGAATAATTATCTTACAATGTAGTTCAAGAAAAGTATTCTGAAATATAAGAGCCTTAAATGTACTTATTTAAAAGATATCCTCTGTATCAGTGAACAGTCATCCAGAATGATCAATACAAAGACATATCCCAGAAATATTTTTTGAAAAGCATCTCTTTTGAGGCATCAGGGAAAGATAACATTAGTTAGAGGAAAGAAATTGAAGCACACTTATCCACAGAAATGTTTGTCCTCAGCACATAATGCAGCAGCATCTGTAAGACACCAAGGAAAGAAAGTGAGAGCCAAGGATGGTTTACCTAGCTGTGCTTGCCTTCAGGTATCAAGACTCAAGAAGAAAGAGAACTTCAAACATAATGAAAATTTGCATGATAATTCTCAAATGTGCCATTTTAGGAAAAATAGTAGAGGAAAAGCTGTAGGAAAACATGAAGGCAGCAGAAAAATGCCAGAAAAAGAACCTGTGGACAAAACCTCACTTAGTATGTTTCAGAAGGTGCTACCGTGTTACTCTCAATTTAAAGGAATTACCTTAATAACACAGCACAGCATGAAGTTCTTATTGGCTATAGATAGACTTTAAGAATTTTTTTCGGGTAAATTTAACTAATAAATATTGTAAACACTTTTGTAAATGTTACCGTGTACTCCCGGGACAACAATAATGTAATAAAAATAAAATTAAAAAAGATATTTTTTCCTATCGCAGGTTGGTGGTTCATGCCTGCAATCCCAGAGACTTGGGAAGTAAAGCTAGGAGGATCACAGTCCAGGTCCAGACTGGGCGAAAGCATGAGATCCTATGTGAAAAATGAATGAAAAGCAAAAGGACCGGGGATGTGGCTCAAGTGATAGAGCACTTACCTAGTAAGTCTGAGGCCCTGAGTTTAATCCCAACTATTCCTCCCTCCAAAAAAAAAGAATGTTCTCTTTATTCCTAATTTATTATATTTTTGAAGGCTATTGAATATTTTGAAATACCTTTTCTGCTTATATTGAGATAGTCATATGTTTCTCTTTATGTAAATATCTTTTCTAACATTAAGCTTTCCTTTCATTGCTAAGTAAAAGGCATCAGGCCATGTTATTTTACATTATTGAATTTTATTAAAATTTTATTAAATTAATTTAGAATTTTTCAGGAATGGGATTACATGAAAATTTTCTTTTCTTTTTTCTTTTGTCTCATTTAAGACTATACCAAACCCTAAAATTAATTGGACATTTTTTTGTTTATATTGTGATCTCAAGTAATTTTTTTATGGCAGAGATTACCTGTTCCCTGAAAGTTTCAAAAGGCTAATTGGGCCAGGAATGGTGGTATCTGTGTATAATATAATCTTTTGGGAGGTAGAGGGAGGAGGATCTCGAGTTCCAGGCTAGCATGGACAACATAGTAAGACCTTGTCTCCAAAAAAAAAAAAAAAAAAACCAAAAAACCCAAAACCCATAAAATAACAAAAACAACAAAACAACAAACCTAAGTGATCTTGTCTTTGTTCCTGAGTCAATTTTAAATTAATGTATTCGTTCCTTCATTCCTTAAATTGTTATAGATACATTCAAGGTTTCTGTTTTTGTTGAGTTTTGCACAATTTATTTTTCTAAGAAATTAAACACTTATGTTTTCAATGTATTTGTATAAAGTTTGTTTCTGTACTTTTCATGTTATAGATTTAATGTCTGCTGCATACATCCATGTCTGATTTTTCATAGTATTTACTTCATGCTTTCTTTATTTTTTTCCTCTTTGGTGATTTTATGCAGAGGTTTATCAAAATCATTATCAGTGATGATCTCTGGTATATTTCTACTATCTTCCTTATGTTCTTATGTACTTTACAAAATTTCTCCAACGCATGTATATTAATTTTATACACATGTGTTGTCCCTTTCCCACATTTATACCTATGATAAGTGATGCACTTTTAACAAAATACTACACTTGATCTTAGCCAAAAGGCTGAGAAGCGATTAATTTTAGTGAAATAAAGAAATGTGGACTAGATAGGAGATTGATAACTGCTCGAATGACTTTTCCTAAATGGTTTGTAAATAATTTTGTGACAAATATAGGCTAGTTTTGAGGGGACACATAAGCCTTTCTTTGTGGCCTCTTTCATAACTTTTTAAAAAATCATCAACTTCAATGATGATATATTAGACACAATAATGAGATTTACAATACAAATATTTATTGGATTTCAAATGTAATGTTTCCCAATTTTGACAGTGAAAACATTCTTCTTGGTGGTTCAAATGGCACTTTTAGGTGGCAAACTAGAAACAGTCTCTTCTTCAAGATTCAACTGACATTTTCTCAAAAGTTTTTATAGCAATAAATAAATAACAACAGGATAACTACAAATATAAGTGGTGTTCTTGAGAGATGGGGAGCACTCACCTGCCCCCACAGTAACTGGTGGCTCTGGGCTAGAAAGATGTACTCACATCTTCTTCATAAATATACAGTGATATCTCATATCATGTGAAGCCACCCAGGTGTGCAGAACAGAATGGGGAAACATGTCAACATGATTTGACATGAAAAAATGGTCCTAGAAATTTTAACTGAATACAAGACATGTTGACAGGGCTGCCAGACATGCTAGTACACTGATAGAAGTGGGTTGTTTACAGCAAAGATTTTCCCTGAACGCCGTGAAGTTTTGAACCCAGCTGGAATATTGTTAACACAATTGTACCAGAAGCTAAGAGGGATGCTGCTTTTCTTGGGATCAGATATAACTTGTCAGTGGGGTGATGAAAGTGCTTTAAAGCCTGTTTTTAAAGAATTGCTGAAGGAAGCAGGTCCATGGAAGAGGGAACTGTGACGACTTTGGGAGCAAACAGTGGTTTTCATTAAATATTTGAAGGATTGCCACATGGAAGAGTAATTAGGCATATTTCATGTACTTGTACAGTGAAGTAAAAGGAAGGCAGATTTGGACTACCAATACAGAGGAATATTTTAAAGGGGCTGTCAGCAATGAAAGGTGCTACTGGGGTGAAAATGTAGACAGCCTTTCCCCAGGCCACTTGGTACTGTGGCAGAAAGCCTTACCATGATCATGACCATTGGCCAGGCTCATGAAATTCCAGAATTTCTCCCAAATAAATAATTGGACCCTTATTGAGAAGTTTTGAACAGTAAAATATTTGGCTAGGTTACTAAATAAATTAGACGAAAAGAAAAAGAAATGTGAAATTAAAGAAAACTAGAACGAGAGCAAAGAGAGCTGGGGGAAGAGAATGGACTCACTGGAACAGAAACTACTGCTGTAAGCACAGGACGGGAAAGACAGTGGACGGTAGACGTTATTAGAAACTTGCCAGTCACAATAAGGTTGAATGCAGGCCACTGAAGCAATGGCCCAATTTTTTTGTTAATTAGATGAGAGAATTGTGATTGCTAAAATTAAGCTGTGATTGAGGAACTCTAGTGAAGTGAGGTCAACAAAAATAGATAATCAGTGGGAAATTACTTTAGTCATTTGATCAGACGAGATTGGGCGCATTAAGAGTGGAATGGCCATAGACTAGTTTAGTCATTTGAAACTGAAGAAACCTATGCCTAATGGGGCTTAAATTGTTTGTAATATAAAGAAGGTAACTGCTTCTTATATAGTGTTACACACTGTAATGCTGTGTCAATAGAGGGCTTTGGTGCACAGTAAGAAGAAAATGCTTGCTTTAGAAGTATGCATTCTGGATGAGATGACAGCCCAGACATTTGTGCTGTCTCCAATCTGAAAATAGCAGAAAGAGCAAAAAAACCCTCTGCATAATAATTACGCAAAATTGCAATGTTTAAATTACTTTAATATGCTAAGATTTACTTACATTTCTTCCTTCAGTTTGAAGAATTGCACATAATATTTGGGAATAATAATAAGAAATAAGATTAGTCTTTTATTGAAAAAGACATTTATGGCATTACTCATAATGGCGAAAAGTCGAAAAAAGAATTTCAAATGCCAAATGGTTGACAAATGAATATTCTAGTCATAATGTATTTGTATACTTTAATGGCTATACATGCTTTCATCAAAATGATATAATATTATTCCAATATTATAAGCTTTTGTTAAAATGAGACAGAATGAATTTACCTCATCACTTTAGGGAAACTGCTAGCACCCTCAGTAGTTACTTCTTGGTTGCAGAGTTTGCTGATAGACTTCTCATTCCTTGAATGACTATACTACTCTGGTAGCTGATCTGGTTAAACTTGCTGCTTCTTGAGATTCTCTTTCTTTCTGTCCCCAGCCTCTTCCGATTTCATGCTTCCTTTTGACTTTCCTGTTGCTTTTTGTTTGTGTAGCTCAGAAAGTTGACCATGTGCTGCCTCTTCTGACTTTCTACCTGCTCCATGGGATCTCATTCAGGCTCCAACTTTTCTCTAACTCCAGTGTGCTAACTTTCAAGCAGCTTTCTCCAGTCCTCACATCCTAAATTCAACTGCTTTCTTTTCTTCCCTTTTCTCACCCCTGTCCATTTGATTCTTGGTGAACCTGACATCTTTAAGATACCTTTACTCACCTACGTTACCTACACTTCGCTCCATCTTTATCACTTCTACACTAAGCTGAACTGCAATAATTTCTTTTTCTGGTTTAATGAAATAACTTTCCAAATAGTATTTGAAGTAGTGAATGCTTGGCTATGGGATATCTTCAATGGAGATGCTGTAGGCACATCAGATTCAGTCTAGAACTAAAACCATCTTCTCCATCTAAACTTAATCTTTCACCCATATTATTAATCTCAGTTGGAGGTACTGATGGGCACCCAGTTTTTAAAGGCATGAATGGATTATAATTTCTAGTCTTCACATTCTTGACACCTCAGATATCCAATCTTCAAGTCCAGGCATTTCTATATTTTAAATATTTTTTTCCTATTTAAAAATTCTTACCAGCTAGCAAGGTGGCTCATGTCTGCAGTTGGGAAGTGGAGATTGGGAGGATTGTGGTTTGAGGCCAGCCTGTGCAAAAAGTTAGCAAGATCACCATCTCAATAAGCCAGGTATAGTGTTACTTACTTATAATTCCAGCTATGGGGAGTAATAGGTAGTAAGATTGCAGTCTGAGGCCAGCTCCAAGCAAAAAAGACCCCACCTAAAAAATAACTAAAGCAAAGAGATCTGGAGGCATAGCTCAAGTGGTAGAGCACCTTCCTAGAAAATATGAAGCCCTGAGTTCAAACCCTAGTACCATACAACTCCAAAAAGAAGAAAAACCTTACTACCCCTTTCTGCTCAGTATAATGACTGCCCATTGAGAGCAAGAGTTCTGCCTTTTAATGTTGGTATTCCCAGCCTTCAGCTGAATGCTTCACAGGTACTTAGTTCTCGCTAGTGGTTGTACTAAAATTTATTTGTGTATTATACAACATATGTGTAATAATTGAAAATGTGAAAAATATGCAAACACATGCTCCTTGATGGGGTTGAGTCTTGATAAACCCATGGTAAACTGAGAATATTGTAAGTTAAAACTATAACCTAACCTATAGAGTATCTAGCTTAGCAACGTGGTGCACAGCAGGCTTCCTTGTTTCCCTTTTCAGTTGTAAGTCTGACTGGGACATGCGGTTTGATATTGCCATCCAGCATCCAGAGAGAGGGCTGTGTGCATATCTCTAGCTCAGGAAAAGATCCAAATTCAAAACTCCAACTATGGTTTCTATTGAATGCATATCAATTTCACACCCTCGTAAATCAAAATATTGTAAGTTAGGCAATCTTCACTCAGAGATCATCTATATTTAAACTTAAATTTGTAGGTACTGAAAGAAAGTTTCAAGTGATATGAAGAATTGATATTTTCCTATAAAGTTAATAGAATAATAAAAAATTTCAACTAAATTGAAGATACCCCCAAAATATATTCCATAGGCAAAGAAGAATGCAGATGCAGTGAGTTTGACATTGTCTATGGTAAGAGCCCTCTGCTCTAAAAATGCTCACTGAAGGAGTTTTCACATGACAAGCATTGAGGGCATAGCATCTCACAAGAAATGCACACCACTTTCAGATGGCACTAACTTAGCTCTTCGGTTATAAGAAACAAAATGGTGGGTGAAGCTATTGCATGCTTATGTTTCAAGAGGGGAGACCAATAAAACTTATATGCTGTAGAGGTTTTTCCATGTGTTGAGGTTATAGGTATATTTTGAGTAGGAAGAGAACTTAGAATAGTGATTTTTGGGTGGAGATACTGTTAAACTATTTTAGAATAATGTTTCTTTTAAAATAGTCTAAAAACGCAAAATTTGGTGACCTTTCCATTTCATCTCCACATACATAAAGTGTCCAGAGATCACTGAATATATACAGTGATCTCATTTAACTGATAAGTTCTGGATGTATGATTTCATATATCTTTTATACCAAATGTAAAAAATGGTGGGTTAGGGGTATAGCTCAGGAGTACAATGTGTACTAAGCATACACAAGGACCTAGGTTCAATCCCCATCATCCTCCTAAAAATTATTAGGTTTAAAAAATATACCATGTATTAGGCAGTATATTATATGGTAGGCAGAATAATGACTCCCCAAAGATGCTATGTCTTAATCCATGGAGGCTGTGAATATGTTATGCTCAAGTGATAGAGTGCCTGCCTAGCAAGCGTGAGGCTCAGAGTTCAATCTCCAGCAAATACCTTCAGACAATGTGTGTATGCTGTATGCAAAACATAAATGAATTTTGTGTTTAGAGTTCAATCCCACCCTAAGAAATGTCATTATATTATATTTGTAAATATTCTAAAATCCATAAAAATCTGGAGTCCAAAACATTTCTGGACCCAAGCATTTTCAATAAGGGATACTCAACCTGTCCTTTAAATAATTGACCTCTCAAAAACACTCCATAAGGTAAATCTTTTTACAAGGAAAGAAAGAGAAGTGAAGAGGGGCTGGATGACTTATTTAGTAAGTGGTTTGTGTTCATGTGTATGCATTCACCACGGCAGACTTTACTTCTCTCCCAGTGTCTCCCTAACACCATAAGGGCAGAGAGAAAACTGCTGACCAGTTTGGACTCTTATAACCACTGACATCACAACAAGATTAAATCCAAACCTACTAGAAGTAAATGCAGTAAAAAAAAAAAAAAAAAGGATTAAAAGCTAGAGCAATGCTGTCCAATAGAACTTTCTGTGATGGTACACTACCTGCCTGGATTTCTTCTCTGAGGTCTGGTCAGCCCCAGTACCTCTGGGTCAGCAGTCTGCTTGGCTTTCTTCTTGCCCCATCTCCATTGATTGTCCTTAGAAATGCTGCTCAGAGATACACTTGCTTGGGCCTGGCTTCCAGGCTACAGCATATCTTTCTTCGGGAAATTTGAATATTTTAGAAAAAGTACTACACATCATCTTGTCACCTAGAGTATAAATCTTGACCTCTATTGATTTATTCTCACTAGCTGAGTGGCTGGTCACCCATCTGTGCTTTTCCCCTCCCTAAACTGCTCCTCCCCTTTTCCACTTTTATCTAGCTACCATCACCAAAGTTTGGTCTGGGCCAAACAGTTGCGAAGTAAACCTTGGTTGAATGAAAGACTTGTTCAGAATGGCATTATTATTAAACTTTTAAATAAAAGTTTTAATTATACAACTATGGACAAGATAATGCAAAGTATTGTGAAGGGGATGCACGGCTGGTAGGAGTGGAGAAATACAGTACTACATTCTATTCACTCATTAATCTAATAACACCTTAAAAAACTGAGGTTAAATTGATATGGTTAATTTTAGTGAATTCTTTCATTTCTTCATTCCTTACAAGTTCCTGTTAAGTGAATAATTAACATTTAATTCTTATGCATGGAGAAATTTTGTAATATATTGAACTGGAAGTGGAAGCTGTGGAATACATTAAGACTGTGTCTATCATTTTAAATTTGCTTTATCTAGACTTAAACAAAGAACTAAGAGTATTAAATAGGGTTTTCTAGAATGCTGAATCATTTGCAATGTGATACATGTGCATGAGGAAAAATTCAAGAGAAGGCAAAAAGTAGGACAAAAGAGATCATGGTGACTTGAAGTTCATAACTAAGTATGACTTCCTGTATCTTGATGGATTTCAAAAATTTGACCACTCTGTTATTACCTGTTATAAGGATTTAGTTTGAACTCTGCTGACATTCCTTAATAGCATTCTTTATGCAATGAATACCTGCAGCCACCCTTACAATCTGGCATACATAGCTATTCCACATTGGATTTTATATGACTCACTAACTCAGCTATACTTTTATAGGTAATTAAGTGATATTCTAAGGATAAACCTTTGGCAAATGTATGTTTTCTTTCAAACCTGGTATAGTAATTTAACTTATAATAAAATTGGTGAAGTTTCCAAATATTTAGTTAACATGCTGGGATATATGGAGCTCATGCCAAGCAGAATCCTCATTTACAGTATGCCTGAAAATAACTCTCTGCTCTCCCAAGAATTAGCAGCAGACTAAATGCAAAGTCAGGTGACAAAAACCAAAGTCATATTGACTTATAGGGGAATTCCTAATTTGCCTCTTTATCACTTCAGTGAAATTACTCCTCACTTCCCCCTGCCTGATAACTGGGGATTGAACACAGGGCCTCACACATTTGGCAAACATTGTATCACTTGAACGATACCACCAGCTCTTTTGTTTGTATTTTGTTTTTGAGAGAGGGTCTTGCTAACTTTCTTGGGGCTGGCCTCAGATTCGCTATCCTCCTGCCTCTGCCTCTCTAGCAGCTGGGATGACTGGTGCACCCAGCTTGAAATTACTTCTTACAGATGCAAACATTGCCAAATTAAATTTAAAGCATATTAAATGGTCAGCCAGGGCTTATTTAGCATAAGACACATAACTATCAGGTGGGTAGTCTTATGGGATGAATAATATTGTTTCTTTCTGAAACAAACAAATAAGCAATAAGAACCTTGACTGATGATTCTTTCATGGGTTGAGATATAATTTTCCAGTTGTATGAAATAATACTGTTTTATTGCAATTCAGCCTTTTATATATCTGGCTTTACAAATGAGTAAATTTGTAAATGAGTCTCATTTTTTTTAACCCATAAATTTTTTACTTATACCTTACCATGTCTGTAAGCAGGTTATAAAATAAAATTATCTTTCATTTATTTACGTGAGTTATTTGCCCAGGGCAAGAATGAGTCTATAGACATGTACATAGAGACTAACTCCATACATATTACAGAGAGATGACAGCACAGACTTTAGGTAAAAAACCTTAAAAGACATAACAGTCAGTTATGATACATGACCCTTATTTGGACATTGACTCAAACTGTTTTTCGTGTGTTTTATTTTGTTCTGTTTTTGAGACAGGGTCTTGATATACAACCCAGACTGGCCTTGTACGTGTGATCCGCCTGCCTCTACCTCTCAAAAGCTGGAGTCACAAACAGACTGTTAAAATAGAATGACGAGACAATCAAGGAAGCTGGAATGAATATTATCTCTTGTTTTCAAACATGGCCACTTTCCAAACTAGATTTAGGTTTACACCTAATCATAGAGGTAGAACCCATTTTTTAAATCCATAGTTAATCAGTTATTCTTATTAAAATAAATTCCCATGAAGACAATATCCTTTAGGAAAATACCAAAGGTAATATTTAGAAAGCAGCACCAGCAGCATACTATCATGGAAAGTGAACAGACTTGGGAACCAGACGGACAAGGGTACAAATCTCAGTTCTGTATCTTAGTGGCTTCAGCAAATATATTGCCCTCCTTTACATGTAACAATGGTAAGAATAGCTACCCCTGAAACTGCAGAAATAAGAACAATGCAGAGACATGTATGTTAACTATAGGCCATAGAACTTTCTCAAGAATAGAGTCTTTCTATCCTCCTTTCTTCCTCTTATTCATTACCACACAAAAATGAGTCCAGCATGGGACGGATGCTCAATATCGCATGGAATGAGTATTTGACTGGAAATTGAGGTGCTTGTGCGTTCTTAGAGAAGTCAATTCCTCTGCTTGGGTCACAGCTGAGAAAGAAGGTATAAAGGTGACATAAGAATTTGTCTGTTTTTCTGCCTGGCAGCGAAGGGGTGGTGGGGAGAGGGAGGGTGTGGGGTAGGTGAGGGAGGGGGTGGGGGAAGGGAGGAGAAATGACCCAAACATTGTATGCACGTATGAATAAAAGAAAAAAAAAAGAATTTGTCTGTTAGTGAAAGAGGAAGAAAGGATCTATAAAACAAATAGAAAACAATTAACAAAAGGAAGAAATAGGGTTTTACCTGTAAATAATTACTTGGAATGGAAATGTATTGAATTTGCCAATTAAAAGATATAAAGAGAGCAAATTGGTGAAGAATCAAGACCCAATTATACATTGCCTACATGAGATTTATTTTACCTGTGAGGATACAGACTGAAAGTGAATGAATGCAAAAAAGATGCACTACGCAAATGAAAAGCAAATGAGAGTAGGTGTAGCCATACTTAGACTTCAAATTAATAAAACTGTGAAAAGAAACAAAGCAGGTCATTATATAATGATAAATGGATTGAGCAAGAGGATGTAACAATTATATCTATATAAACAACAGAACACCTAAATATACAAAGCAAATATTAATAGAGCTAAAGACAGAGATAGAATCAAATATAATAATATCAGGGGACTTGAACAGCCCACTTTCAGCAATGGGAAGACTATCTAGAACAGAAAATTAATAAAGAAATATCAGATTTAAACTATGTTCTAGACAAAATAGACCTAACAGATATTTACAGAACAGTCTATCCAACAATTGCAATACATATTTTTAATTATGTGTAGGACATTCTCCAGTAAAGATAAAATGTTAGACCTCAAAAGAACTCTTAACAAACTTAAGAGACTGAAATCATACCAAGTATCTTGTCTGACCAGAATGGTATAAAACTAAAAACCAATAATAGGGGAACTTTGGAAACCTTACAAACACATGCTCCTAATAACATGCCCCTAATAACTAATGGGTCAATGAAGAAATTAAAAGAAAAATGGAAAAATTTCCTTTAGGAGATTAAAAATAGAAACAACATTCCAAAACCCCTGGGATACAACAACAGCAATTCTAAGAGGGAAATTTGTAGCAATACACACTGACATCAAAAAAAGAAGAAACACCTCAAATAAATAGCCTAGTTTCACTTCAAGGAACAAGAAGATACTCAACTCAAAATCAGCAGAAGGAAGGAAATAATAAAGACCAAAATGGGAATAAATGAAATGGAGTTTAGTAGAACAATGCTAGGTCAATGAAATGAAGAGGGTTTTTTGAAAAGATAAGAATTAGTAAACTTAGCTGGAAAAGAGAAAAAATTCAAATTAATAGAAGATGAAAAAAGATATTACAACTGATACCACAGAAACACAAAGGATCTTTTTTTTCTTTTTCATTTATTCATATGTGCATACAATGTTTGGGTCATTTCTCCCCCCTCCCCCCACTCCCTCTCTTCCCCCTCCGCCCCCCTGTTCCCTCCTTCTCCCCCTCCTAACCCCCTCTCTTCCAGGCAGAAACTGTTTTGCCCTTATCTCTAATTTTGTTGAAGAGAGAGTATAAATAATAATAAGGACCATGGGTTTTTGCTAGTTGAGATAAGGATAGCTATAACAGGGAGATTCCTAGCATTGCTTTCATGTACATGTGTGTTACAGTCTAAGTTGATTCTTCTTGAACTGACCTTTTCTCTGGTTCCTGGTCCCCTTCTCCTATTGGCCTCTGTCACTTTAAAGTTTCTGCATTAGTTTCTTTGCATTGAGGACATCAAATACTATTATGTTTTTTGGATTTCTTACTTATCCTCATACCTCCCTTGTGAACTCTCACTTTATCATGTGATCAAAGTCCAGTCCCCTTGTTGTGTTTGCCCTTGATCTAATGTCTGCATATGAGGGAGAACATAAAAGATTTTTGGTCTTTTGGGCCAGGCTAACCTCACTCAGAATGATGTTCTCCAGTTCCATCATGATAAGATTTCATTCTTCTTCATGGCTGAGTAGAATTCCATAACACAAAGGATCTTAACAGACTATTATAAATAATTACATTCAAAGAAACTGGATTACATAGGAGATGGATAAATTCCCAAATTTATGCAATCCTACCAAGATTACCAAGATTTTCTATTTCTTCATAGAAATAGTAAACAGATCAATAACAAGTAAGAAATGGAATTAGTTAAAAAAATTCGCCCAGAAATAGGAATTTAAAAAGGCCAGTACCTGAATGCTTGACTGCTGAATTATATAAAACATATAACCAATTCTTCTCAAACTATTCAAAACAAGTTAAAGAGAGAACATTTCCAAACTCATTCACTGAGGCCAGCACAGCCCTGATACCAAAGCCAGGTAAGGACACAACAAATAAAGAAAACCATAAAGTAGTATACCTGATAAAGACAGATACAAAAACCCTCAATAAAATTTGAACAAATTAAATTCAACAGTATATTAAAAAGATCATTCAACATGATCAAGTGAGATTCACTCCAGGCATGCAAGGAAGGTTTAATATAAGCAAATCCATAAATGTGATAGATCACATTAGCAAAATGTAGGACAGAAACCATATGATCATTTTAACAGTTAAAGAAATACCTTTTGTTAAAATTCAAAATTGCTTATAATAAAAACTCAATAATTTAGGTAAAGAAGGAGTAGAAGCTATATATGACAAACCTCAGCTAATATGCTGAACAGAGAATAGTTGAAAGCTTTTCCTCTAAGATCTGGAACAAGACAAGGAAGTTCACTTTTGCCACTTCTAACCACACCAATTAGACAAAGAGAGAGAAATAAAGGCATCCAAATAGGACAGGCAGAAGTTAAATTGTTCTTCTTTGCAGATGACATAATCTCACATATAAAAAGTTCTAAAGACTTCATCACAAAGCTGTTACGCCTAATAAATGAATTCAGTTTCAGGATATAAAAATCAACACACAAAACAAAAACCAGTTTTGTTTCTATACATGAACAGTGAAATATTTGGAGAAGAAATTAAAAGAATTCCATTTACAATGGCTAAAAATACTTAGGAATTAATTTAAGCAAGGAAGTAAAAGAAGTCTACATTGAAAATTGTAAAACATTGATGAAAGAAATTAAAGAAGACACAAATAAAGGCAAAGATATCTCATGCACTGGAAAAGTATTGTTTAAAATGTCCTTAATACTCAAAGCAACCTACAGATCCAATGCAATCCCTATCAAAATACAGATGATGTTCTTCACAGACATGGAAAAAGCAATTTTAAAGTTTGTATGGAAACACAAACACATAACACACACACATACGAATCCCAAATGGATAAAGCAATCTTAAGCAAAAAGAACAAAACTGGAGGCAAAAAGAACAAAACTGGAGGCATCACACCACCTGACTTCAAAATACACAACTAGATGGAAGTAACATGCTCTTGGGCTGGAGGAGTGGCTCAAGTGGTAGAGCACCTGCCTAGCAAGTGAGAGGCCCTGAGTTCAAACCCCAGTACCACCAATGAAATGATAATAATAACAATAATACTAACAACAACATGTGCCTCAATAACCAATGGATCAATGCAGAAATTAAAAGAAAAGTTTTCTTTAGATAAATGAAAATAGGAACACCACATTCCAAAACCAGTGGGATATAGCAAAAGCTGGGGTAATCAAAATGGCATGATATTGGCATAAAGATCAGACATATATACCAATACAGACCAATGTAATAGAACAGAGAGCTCATAAATAAATCCAAGCACTTATAGACAGATGATTGTTGACAAAGGTGTGAAGAATACACAGTGGGAATAGAATAGTTGCTTAAATAAATGGTTTAAAAAATTAGATATCCATATGAAGAAGAATAAAATTACACCCTTATTTCTTAACATATACAAAACTCAACTCAAAATGGATCAATCCCTAAATGCTGGACCTGAAACTACGAAGCTGCTAGAAGTAAGCAAGGGTGAAGCTCCATGACATTGATTTAGGCAATGATTGTTTGGCTATGAGCCCAAAGCACAGGCAAACAAAAGCAAAAAAGACAGATGAGATTACATAAAATGAGAGTCTAGTTACTAGCACATTTCCAAACTTCTCTTATGCTCTACTATTTAAATGTCTTTTTTTTTCATTTTTCTTTTATTATTCATATGTGCATACAAGGCTTGGTTCATTTCTCCCCCCTGCCCTCACCCCCTCCCTTACCACCCACTCCACCCCCTCCCTCTCCCCCCCCAATACCCAGCAGAAACTATTTTGCCCTTATTTCTAATTTTGTTGTAGAGAGAGTATAAGCAATAATAGGAAGGAACAAGGGTTTTTGCTGGTTGAGATAAGGATAGCTATACAGGGCATTGACTCACATTGATTTCCTGTGCGTGGGTGTTACCTTCTAGGTTAATTCTTTTTGATCTAACCTTTTCTCTAGTACCTGTTCCCCTTTTCCTATTGGCCTCAGTTGCTTTAAGGTATCTGCTTTAGTTTCTCTGCGTTAAGGGCAACAAATGCTAGCTAGTTTTTTAGGTGTCTTACCTATCCTCACCCCTTCCTTGTGTGCTTTCGCTTTTATCATGTGCTAGCAATAAAGGAAATGCAAATTAAAACCACGCTAAGATTCCACCTCACCCCTGTTAGAATAGCCATCATCAGCAACACCACCAACAACAGGTGATGGCGAGGATGCGGGGAAAAAGGAACCCTCTTACACTGTTGGTGGGAATGTAGACTAGTACAACCACTCTGGAAAAAAATTTGGAGGCTACTTAAAAAGCTGTACATCGATCTACCATTTGATCCAGCAATACCACTCTTGGGGATATACCCAAAAGACTGTTACTCCAGAGGCACAATAAACATCCATATTTATTGCGGCACTATTCACAATAGCCAAGTTATGGAAACAGCCAAGATGCCCCAGCACTGACGAATGGATTAAGAAAATGTGGTATCTATACACAATGGAATTTTATGCAGCCATGAAGAAGAACGAAATGTTATCATTTGCTGGTAAATGTCTTTATACAGTGAAAATTCCTTTCAATCCATCTCCAAGAACCCCACATCTTGGGCTCAGCAATTTCTTGGGCTATGCTCTGGACAAGGTGTAGCAGAAGTAATTACAGTTAGCTCAAAGGACGAAAATTGCAAGCCAAAAGAATAAATTATGTACAACCTTGAAAAAAGACCTCATTATAGCAAAGAAAAAAATCAACAGTGACTAGACAAACTATGGAGTGGAAAATATATTTGTAAACTATACATCTGACAAGAGGTTAATTTCCAAAATTTGTAAGGAACCCAACTCAATAGAAAAAAGACCACCCAAATAATCTGGTTTAAAAGCAAGCAAAACTTGAAAGTGTTTGATAGGCCTGCTGTAGAGGAGCTAATATAGTAATCTTAAACTGATTGAGGTCACTATGGGAAGGTGATTGGGAAGCAATGCAGAGGTCAGGTAGAGATGAATCAATTAGGGTTGTAATACACTTGTTCATGGAAGCAGTACTAGGAATCTCTCTGTATAGCTATCTTTATCTCAATTAGCAAAAATGCTTTGTCTTTCTTATTATGCTTATGTCTACTCTTTAACAAAATTAGAGAAAAGAGCAGAACAGGTTCTGCCAGGAAGCAAGGGGGGTGAGGGAGAGAGGGAAGGGGTGGAGGGCAGGGGGGAGAGATGGCCCAAACAATGTATGCACATATGAATCAATGAATAAACCAAAAGAAAGTAAGCAAAAGAGCTAAGTAGACATTTCTCAAAAGAAGACATGCAAATGAGCAACAGATGTGTGTAAAAATGCTCAACATCACTAACCATCAGGGAAATGCACATCAAAAACACACTGAGGTATCACTTTACACATGTTAGAATGGTTATTATCAAAACCACAAAAAAGAACAAGTCTTGGCAAAGATATGAAGAAAGGGGAATCAAATATATTTCTGGTGGGAATTATATTGGTGTAGCCATTATTTAAAAAATATAAAATATCCTCAAAATATAAAAATGAAACTACCATGTGATCCAGAAGTCAGACTATTAGGTATATAGATATTCAGAAGAAATTAAATCAATATAATAAAGAGGTATCTGCATGCCTATCTTTATTAGAGCATTATTCACAATAGCCAAGATATGGAGTCAACCTAACTGTCCATCAATGGATAAACTGATAAAGAAAACGGGGCATACATACAATGGAATACTATCCAGCCATAAAAAGAATGAAATCCTGTTATTTGTGACAGCATGGATAAGCCTAGATAAAACTATGTTTTGTGAAATAAGTCAGGAATAGAAAGACTAATATCACATGCTCTCACTCAAATGTGGAATTTGGAAAACTTGATCTCATAGAAGTAGAGAACAGAATGCTGGTTACCAGAAGCTTGGGTGGTTCAGTAGGTAGTTTGGATGGGAGATGCAAGTCAAAGGAAAGATAATTACGGTTAGATTAGAAAAATTAAAAGAATGTCCATGATAGGCAGCTAAACAGAGGCAGAAAGTAGATAAGTAATTGCTTATGATGGAGGTTGGAGGAGAAAGGTTGGTGGGGCAAAGAGAAATGGAGAGCAATTATTAATGGTCATAGACTTTCTTGGATGATGCAAATGTTCTAAAATTGATTGTGGTGACGTACAACTCGGTGAAGAAACTGAAAAACATCGGATCAGACACTTGCAATGCACAATTATGTGATGTATGAATTTTATCTCAATTAGGGTGTTTACAAAAATAATATTACTTACTACAGAACTTAAAATCTCGAAGTGATTTCATAGCTTCAGTCAATCAAGAACTCTTGGAACCCATGACCACTGTCGTCTTTTTTCCCACCCTGGTGGTACTAGAGTTTGAACTCAGGGCTTCACACTTGCTAGGCAGATGCTCTACCACACTTGGCCACTCTGCCAGCCCTGTTTTTTTTTTTTTTTTTTGTGTGTGTGTCTGTGTGTGTGTTTTTCTTAGACAGTGTCTCACAAACTTGATATTTTCCCAGGCTGGCTTTGAACCACAATCCTCCTGATTTCTGACTTCTGAATAGCTAGGATTATAGGTATGAGCCATCAACATCTGGCACAATTGTCTTTTTAACCAATGGGCAAAGCACCACAACTGTAGGCTGGGGTACTTGCTGCTGCTGTGAATTAAACTTTCTAAACTTTTGATTGCTAACTAAGCTTGGGGTAATTAGCCAAAACTGTCTGGATTTCATTAAGGTTTTCTGATTTGTTGATTTGTCAGGAGTAAGTTTATCAAGAGTAGATTCTAAAACTTTCCCCCATGGGTCATCAAACCATCAAACTCTTTGTTCGCAGGACTGGGAATTGAAGTCAGGGACTTATGCTTGCTAGGCAAGAGCTCTACCATTAGAGCTATATCCTATGGTCCTTGAGCTCTACCACTGCAGCCATGTCCCAAGTCTTTCCATCTTTTAGTTTCTTTCTCAGATAGGGTCTCACACTTTTGCTGGGCTGGCCTCGTGTACCAATCCTCCTGCTACATCTCCCAAGTAGCTAGGTAAACTCTTTCATAGGTAACTTAGAGTGTTAATGGGGAACAAATAGGCAGTGATTTCCTTATAAATTTTTATGGATATAAAAATAAATATAAATATGTTTATTTTAAACATGTTTGGGTAGGCAGTGATTTTCAAACTGTTCAAAACTTGTGTGCAGAGTGGAGCAGAGGAAGAAGATTTGGATTTGAAGCTTCCTATTCTTGCATCAACATGAGTAGCTCTGTTTTAAATTGTGTTAGATATTTTACTTTATTTGAGTAAATAACTCTATGGTTAATAAGTATGAAAAGCACCGGGCTTGGTGATGCTCATGTTCTTCTAGATGTCTGTTTCCATCCTGGGGTGTTTTCTAGGAACTAACAAAGAAGAAAGGCACACCAAAATGCACTCTAGAAATTTGGTTGGGTTTGGGTCTCAACCAAATCAGACTCAGGGATGAAATTGGAAAAAGCAGGGTATGAGGCAAAAAGAGAATTCCTGAGCATCCACGACACCGAGCTCAGTTCTTGATACATGACTGAGGAACACCACTCTCTATGGAAATGCCAGTTCTTCTCCCCATACCTCAGCTTCCTCTTCTGTATATGCATGGTTTTAGACTAGCCTTTCATTGAAAATTATGTAACAATAATAGTTACCCAAAAAAGCAAGGGGAAATAAGAGAGAAGATGAGCAAGTGGAAAGGGAAAATGTTATGAAGTACTGTTCTTTTTTGCTAAGGAGGATGAGGGGATAGGGAAGTGGAAGAAGGAGGGAGTATCAGCAACCCCACACATCTGATTCCTCAGGTTTGTTTTACGTCAGATCGGTGAAATAAGATATTAAGATCTTACCTAATGAAGGGAGATTCTTCCAGGGAATCCATATTCCACTCTAGGAGGTTTGGTGGTGGCGAGGAGGGGTAGGGTGTGAGAGACAAGAGAGGAGACAGGCTAGATGGTTAAAGCTCTCTGTGAGCAAGGGAAAGAATGGAAACAAAATGGGGAAACAGCTTCAAATTTCCCATCATGGAATGGCTTCAGGAATTGGTTATCTAGATTTACAAATGGAATCTAGTAAAAATTAGGTGGCTTTGGGATTGTGTTTAAAAAGTAGCATAAAAACTGAAGTACATATTTTTAAAGCATGCAAGATCACATGAGACATTTTTGATTGATTTTCAGTTTATGAGATTATCTGGCATGACATAAAATGTTTCTTCTTCTGTGCAGTGGTTGCGTAAGTCAAATATGGCAAAGCGACCTACACAGCAATTTTCGACCTATGGATCTGATTTTTCATAAGCCCCATCACACACCCCTTACAGAGAGCTCTTGTTTCCGGTGGATTTATTTCACCTCCTTTGTGAAAGCCTTTGAGAGAAGGAAGCAAGCAGGAAAACCAGCTATTTATAGGCGTTTTTGACTAAAAGTGTCTGCTCAGCGTGCCATGGAATACTTCCAGGAGGTGGGAGAGCAGGAAACTATCTAAAATCAACTCGAAGGTTGGAGGAGTGTGACGGGGAAATGATTCTGCATGGGAGTCATTTGCAGAAAGCTCGGGTGTCATTTGCAAACAAATGACGGTTACTTTCCCCGACACTTTTTGAGTTACAGCGAAGCCAGCTAAACTTCTACTAGTTAAGGAAAAAAAAAAAAAAAGACATGAATTCTTTAAGAATTACGAACAGTTGGGAACCTTGGGGGGACTTTAAAGGGAAAATTCCTGTAGGAACTCTTCTCTCCATACCTATTTTGTGCAGAAATTGTTGCCAGCCAGATGGACACCCAAAGAACAATTGTGTAAGTAGGTGGTCTTCTGTGTGTCCAGGTGACCTAACAGGGTCCTGCTGGGTCCACAAGAGTATCTTTATCGTCATTTATTTCCACTTTTGTAAAGTAAAAGTGGTAAGATCATTTGCTCAAGTTTTCAGTTAAGGAATCATTTCATTGAATGCAGCCCACTTTTCGAGTGAATTCTGATGGGTTTTGATTTCATTTGTTTTGGTGGTAGTGGAAAGCAGGTGAATCAGGAAGTGTTAAGATGGCCAAAAGCCGGGTGACTGATGAAGTCTGGGACAAGAGGTCCTGAGAAGGATCTGGCTTAAGTGTTCATTTGCTCTTTTGAATTTCCACAGCCTTTTAAGGATGATGCACCTGGCTTCAGAGAATAGAGTGGATTAGCTAAGTACTTTGGGCAGGAGCAATGAAAAATGATGGCTCAGGGCCCACTGATATCTTCCATCAATGGTGACGGAGCTCTTACCTGTCCAGTTGCCATGGAGGAAGCACTCCTCAAAGAAACCGAGGAAGCCAGTAAGGTAGGTGATCAAGGGTGGATGGAATGTCCTTCCAAACAAGCCCCACAGCTGTTGCTGCTGATTGTCCTTGTCCTGCTGATTTACCAAAGCTACCTGGAATAAGGCAGCAGGGAGTTGACAAACTTAAGGTCTAAAATCAAAAGCACATTTTGTGTGAAAAAACTAAAGCATGAAGAGGCCAGAAGGATGTGTTCCATCAGCAAATACCAGGCCATGTGAATACCTGACGTACAGAGTGTGAGTTATCCAAAGATTGGCCCGTGGCGATTCTTTCTGTGTTTAGCTGGCATGTGAGATGAGGCGAAGAAGCTGCATCCTACACGGTGAGCTACATCCTACACCTACCTGAGCTGCTCTCAGGTAGTTCTTGTGCACATAAAGTTGAGGTAGCTTTACCAGTGACTGAACAATATTGAGTAATATCTGACCATTCATATACATGATTTTTTACAGGCATGCATGTGATGTCATGCTCCTGTGTACCCATATTGATAACACTGTGTCATGCTTCAGGTAGTGTGTCCAACCTTAGAGTTGGATGTTTTTCCTAGTAACTTTTTAATTTGGGTTGCAATGAGCAAGAGAGCAGTCTGTAGGTCTCGATGTCTCCTGTGTACTACTTATCTCAGATTCTCTGGAGTCACCTCAACTTAGTAGACTTGATCTTATTGTCCCAATACATCCTATCCTCTATGTCACAACTTACATGTGTGTATATATATTTATATATGCTACACATATATGTCATACCATTTACATATACAATACACATATATCCCTTTAAAATATAGTTACAGCTATGCTAATTTTTATCCCAGATAGTGATGTGGGAAACTGGCTGCCAAGACAGTAGAAGATGCTGGAGAGAAGCAAGCTGTCTTTAAATTCAGACCCAGGGCTCTAAGTGTGGAGCCTAAGAGAACCTATTTTGCTCTCTTTGAACTATTTGAAATAAAATGTACTCATAATGAAACCATAGGATGGAGGAAGGACTAATCTACAGCAGGAGAAACATCCATTGCTTCTTGTTTTGTAGAAGTTAAAAATATTACCATGCCTTTTGTGACTACAGAATTATAAATTGCAGGCAATCATTTAGTTTACAACTGTCTTCATCTATTATGAGTCTTTTAAGATACAAACAGCATTAAACCTAACTCAGATCAGTTCTTCTCCTTTTGCCTCTTTGTGTGTTGGTCCCACTACCTCAGAAGTGTAGTTAAGGATGGATAAACTGGTCTTTGAGAAGAGCCTTAGGTTTTTGTGACCAAGTGAGATGTCAGGGAACAGAACTGTGCTGGTAATCTGGCAGTGAGCCTGTGTGTCTCAGTCTCTACTGGGAAAACTGATCTTGTCAAGGTATTTCCTTAGGGCTTACTTTATTTTTAATGTAAGAAGAGAGTAGATTGAATTAAATGATTTCAAATTTTTTTTTATAGAATGATGATTAAACGAAAAATAAGTAGAAAGGAATACATGGTAGGGAAAAGATTGTGAATTGGAAAGTGTACGAGATGACCTTATTCTCAAAACATTTTTGCAAAAAAGAAGAAAATGTTGCCTTTAATTACATACGTTAAGATTTTAGAGCCTACAAGAGTTAGGTCAAGGCGCAGTAAGACAATCCTGTACATACAGATTAAACTGTAGTTTAAAAAAGGGAGGGAGCAGAAGGCATTTTCTTTCATGGTATTGGATGTCTGTTTGCATTAAAGGAACTAAAATCTGCTTTTTCCTCATACCAGGGAAGCAAGACATCCCTAGCTAGTCTACACTAATGGTCTAAGATAAAGCCCAATATAATCACTGGGGAAACAAGGTAATTTTCTACTGGGATCTATGAGAAAATCTATTTCCTAACTTCAAAGATGATCCTTTGCCATGTGTTTTTGTGAAATCGATCTGATTTCATCCATCAGAGATCAAAGACAGCAAATGTATAAGTGTGTATTTTAGAAGTATGGGTGCAGGCACAGCAGGTGTGAGGTGTATATATGTGGACCTGTGCACATGCCTATGGAACCCGGGGGCTCCAAATCCATGCTGCTATGCTTCACAAACAGTTCTTCCATAATACTGCACTGATCTTTTGTGGGAAGTTTCATAATTCTGTGACAACAATGAGTAGGAACTCCAATTGACACAGAACAGTGACCTGATAGGTATGAAATAAAATGCCAACCTATCTAGAAACTCAATTTAGAAATATAGGTAGAGGTCTCTTTATGTTAAAAGTGGAAACAAAGTGGAGCATATTGCTAAACTTTAGCAAATGAGAAAAATAGTTTTTAATAATTGTCCTGTTCTTACATTTAAAAGATAAGGGAATCAGAAGAGATCTTTCCTTGTGAGTATCCTCTAAGACACAGAAGATTTAAAATAGTGCAAATAAGAAATGGTCAAAAGCAAAAAAAGGAGCAGATCATATGCCTGTTCTTGCCCTACATTCCCTCCTTTACCTCTGTTGATTGTGTAACAATAATTAAATAATTCTTTATATCATTACCTTTTAGTTTTAAACAGAGAGGACAGTTGGAGAATCAACTGGCCTGGAAATCATTCCAATGGGGGAACCACTTATTGAAAAAAATAAATGCATTTACATACTGTGGTTTCAGCCTAAGAATTGAGGCAAGCAAATATGCATTTACTAAATAAGGTAAAAAATTTCTCTCTCTGCTACAATGTCTTCCAAATGACAGTTACTAGCCTGCTTTGGGGGGTCAGGAAAGATGCTCTTTGAGAAGCAGGAAAATGGTCTTAGAAGCAAAGTCACACACCTGCAATATTTTTATTGAAGGGTAAAAGTGTGGGTTCAAATTTTCAGCTGAGCAATAGAAATCATAGTGAAGTCACATAAGTCTTCACAGATTTTATTAATAGTAGTAACCTGGTTTTACCTGATAAGACAGAATTTTTTTCTCCATCAAACTTTGCCAACCAATGACAGAAAATGTCTGATTCTTATGAATTACTACAGTTTGAACCATATGAAATTTTAGACTTCAATTTTTTAGACCTACACAGATGGCATTTCCAGTATGATTCAACCCTGCATCAACAAGCTCTATGGTCATGAACCTTGCAATAAATTCTCTTCTAAAACAAGAAAAATGATACTAAATTTAATCAAGGAAAAGATTTATTCCACTGACCTCTAAATTCACAACAATCCACTGAGAGATCATTGCCTTTGAACCTAAAACCAAAATAATGAAAAACATAATCTAATTACAAATCAAAGTCAACTTGGCAATATTGGCATATATTTTTTACTGGCCTACTTGAACAAGAGTTCAATGTATTCTATCATTCACAAATCTTGCAATGCTATAATCTCAAGTGGGCTAGAGACTACAGATGAATCTAGAGAATGGTGGACAATAATCACCTTGTCTTTCATTGTAATCGAGCACTCTGTCCTCTAAGGAGAATAGAAAAAGGGGAAATAAAGTCCACTGGCCACTGAGAGAGTCAAAGCTAATTTTTCTTTTACTGTTTGCTGACCAATATTAACATCTTCAATTAGTAGACTGAAATTCTGTGAGATTAGCAAGTATATGTTACATGCAGAAACCTCTGGCTGTGGCTAACCAAGTGCTTTCAGTGCTGCTGCAAATGATTTAAGAACAGTGAATTGCTGACTAAGAATAGTAAAGTTTCTTTTACAACTTCCAAGAGGGTTTTCCTATTAATTTTTGATTTTCCCTTTGCTACTGCTGAGTCTTCTGGACCCCTGCATTCTCATAATGCTTTGCCAATTGTTTTCTCTCTATTAATAGGATATAGGTAATAGTGAGAGTTACAGAGAACTGGAGCAAAAAGCAGAAAGACAGAATTACCAGGGTTCTGTAGTTGATTACTGATTTTACATTCAAAGTTAGCACCAGTCAGGAGAAACCTCATCTTTCTGTCAACAAAGAGACATCTCTTCAGGTATCAGTGGAAGATAGGGAAAAGATTGTGCAAGCCAGATAGGAAATACATTCAAGAACCTTGGCAATTATTTGCTGGATTATTAAGGCAACATGAATTAAAAAGAAAGAAAATCACAATTAATGGTGGCCAACAAGGTTTTAAGCAAAGGCAAGGAAACATTGCAATAGCTAAAGTAGCAGAATTATCACTTTCATAAATCACCTGTAAAGTAGTTTAAGCAGAATTAATGTAACTTAAATTGTTCTAAGACAGGAGGAAGGAAAAACTCAGCCAGAGAAAGAAAACTCCCACTGGGCAAAAATGAAAATAATCTTGAAACAGATTTGAAAAATAACCATACCTGTGTTAAAAAAAATTCTGTGATCATGCTTACTATGACTACTTCTTTAGTGATCTTCTGTGGAATCTTATTTGTTTAAATAACAAATAACAGATAAAACAAAAACAAAAATTCCCAAAAGCCCCGGTCACCCAGAAATTTTCATTTTGCAAAAGAACAGTAAGTACTCAGCATTCTTGCCAGGAAGATGACCGATCGCATTTCAGTCACTAGCCACATGTCCTTTAATAGCTCCTAACATCCTGGATCACAGCAATTAATGTTCTCATGGATTCTCTGTGGGGACATACACTTGTAGATACCTGATGTCTCCACCTGAATACCATCTTTACATACATTAGTTTTTTAATTTTAGCTCTCACATTCTTACTAGTCATTTTTTAGAGAAGAAAGGAAAATAACAAAACAACAAAACTACCCTTTCTGTCCCTCACCTTGCAAAATAACCCCCCACCAAAACCAACAGCACACATATTAATACAAAGTAACAGAAGAGTTATACCCAAACCTGGTCAGTCCTTCCATTTCTTGAAACTTGCACACAAACTGAAGAAACCCATTCAGCCTTAAAAAGGTCGATCATTTTGTTCTCCTAAAATTTCATATCTGAGAGTGCTGTCTTGCTCTCTCTTGCTTCCTCTCTCTCTCTCGTTTTCTCTCTCTCTCTCTCTCTCTCTCTCTCTCTCTCTTTCTCTGTGTCTCTCTCTACTTCTACCGGAGAGCGTTTTGTTTCCCTTTTCCTGTTTCTGCTGCTGGATGAATGCAAAACACACGATTTGAAGGGATTTTTTTTCCCTGTGAGGTTAACAGTTGGAAACCTAAAATCTTGCTCTCCTCAATGGCTTCATATGCCACTCACTCCAACGTAACGTTTATATAAAGAGGCATAAACAGAACCAAGAATTCTGCCTTTTAAAAGCAAAAACAAAACAACCCTCCCTTCCAGCCTATTTTATTTACTTCACCATTAGCACTTACCCTGAGATGTGCCATAAATGCTTTATTCCAAATGTATAAAAGCCAGCCACATCTCAACTGAGAATTAAACAGTTTTAATGTCTTCAAATCCATGTTTCTGCTCCAAGCCCTAATACAGACAGTCACTGGCAGCAGTACAATAGCTCTAAACAGCAGACATCTGATTCTTGACATTTAAAAATAACAATATTGGGGGGAAAGGGAAAGGGAGTCTTTTTTTAAAAATTAACTAAAACAGCTTGTGAGTGAGCACATAACACCAATTGACTGTATTAACTGGCAGATGTAATGATTCCAAGCTATAGGATTTGATTTCTAAGTTAATATCAGGCACAGGCTAGATACTTATATCTCTCTTTTTCTTTCTCTTTCTTTCTTTCTTTCTTTTTCTTTCTTTCTTTCTTTTCTCTCTCTCTCTCTCTTTCTTTCTTTCTTTCTCTTTCCCTCCCTCCTTCCCTCTGTCCCTCCCTCTCCTTCCTTCCTACAGAATTATGGCAATGATGTATACTAAGTTAATTCTAAGTGGTAATTCTACAAAGTAAGAATCAGAAATTTGCTAGTATTTAGATTCTATTATTGGAGAATATTAACTTGACCTTTATTTAGCAGTGAATCAAGTTAGGGGCATAATCAGTCACTCCACTGCTAAGCTAACTCCATATAATTTCATATCTATGCTTTCTTAATGGCATGCACACAAATGAAGTCAACTGCACACATACATTTGCTACAGAATAAAATATGCATTTATTCCTATACCTCAAGCATATTATGGAATTAGATTCGAGGTCAACTGTTTGCTGTCCTGTGCCCTCTCTATGCATTCCTGGGCATGCAACTTCATCTTTTATGCTGCAGGTTTGTCTATAAAACAAACAATAATATTTCACAAAGTTGTTTTGAGTACTAAATGAGATATAGATGGCTTCTGGCATACAATAATAATTGATATATACTGCTTCCTCCTTCTGCTTTGTTCCTGGAGAGGTAAGGACTGGGCATGGTCAATATAAAAATCCAGATTTCCAAGGCAGAAGAACCGCTTTTGACTCACCATGTTGCCATGTGGTACTAGCTGTGTGCCCTTGGAGCAAGTTACTTAACCTAATTTGCTAAATTTCAGTTTCTTCAACTGTGAAATACCTCTAGAGTTTTAAAGAGCAAATTAGATAACACTTGAAAAGCATCTGCTTTTATTAGGCATTTATGAAATGAGAGTCCCAGGCCCTCCAACTGTTGAAAATTGCTCTAATTAGTACTCTGACATAAGTGACTTACAAGTTTAAAAATGTGGACAGAGATAATAGCCTTCTAGAACAAGTGCCTCGTTTTCTAGCTAATAAAGGATAGCCAGGAGTCAAATGAATGGTTCCAGGCCATGTCACTAGTTGGTGGCAGACCCTTACTTCCCTAACCGAACGAAAGAACAGTGCTTCACTCTCTAACTAAACTTCATGATGATGATGTTAAACACTTTTGTAAACCTACTTTTAATATTAATGAACAATTAAGACAATGTTACTAATAGAACAAAACCAAAACAAAAAAATCCCTCTGTTTCTCCAGATTTGCTTCTAGGAATGAGTTAATAAGTTAAATGACTACATGGGATCTGGCTGGGGCTAGCCAAACCTATTTCCTGAGAAGAGATTCTGCATGGTAGATTCTCCATTTCCTAGAAGCAAGAAAAACACTGGGCTGCTCTTAGGCGGTATTTCCTGTTATCCCTCCCCTTGTGAATATATGAATCTTCTTTCCCTTTCATTACAGGGACACTTTAACCTTGGCACACAGGGCAGGAAGAGCTTTCCATTATGTTTATTCACTAAGAAAATACCTACTCACTTTGAAATATGGAATTATTATTATTGTTCAGCTTGAAGGCTTTGCATAGAATAGGAACTCAATAAATGTCAGTATTTATTAAATAAGTTCCAACTTGGAGTTGTTTTTGTTTAAAAGTTTCAGCTAACATGGTTCAGGGTTAATTATTGCCCAGCATAGGATAGAAAATATTTTTTTCAACCTTTTAATAACTGGAGGAATAAGAACAAAGTTATTACTCTAGGGAGAAAGGGAAGGAAAGTGGGAAAGTACATGTGTGAGTCATTGTGATTGGTGTTTTATTTCTGTAGTTGGGTAGTACATACGTTAATATTTGCTTTATTTTGTGTTTTCTTTATACCCTTCTCAAATATCTTATAAGTGGCTTAAGGAAGGTAAATGATTTGAAAATAGATTCTCCAAATCCTGATAATATGAAATCCAATAATGTTGTTATATTAAGCCCCATACTTAAATGTTCCATTCTCATTTTGCTAAAGAACTTTAATAATAACCCCTTTATTTAAAATTTTCACTTTCTTCTTGCTCATCTGTCTCTGACTTTTGCATCAAATAGGTTAAAGTTTACATCTCAGCTCTGTAACTTTCAGGTCATAGGACTTTAAATCACTTGATATTTCCAAACCTCAGGTTCCTGTCTTGTAAAAACAGTGTATTATCATATCCAGCTCTTGGGATTATTATGAAGATGGAATAAAACAACAACATGTAAATGTTTGCTATAGTATTTAGTACATAGTAGTTTTCCACCTAATATCAGTTTTCTTTCTTTCCTTATCTTTCTACTTTTCACCACTATTTGAGAGTTTGACCTTAAAAGGTATAAAGAGGAAAGAAAAAAAAAGTTTTGGTAGGAAGAGCATAGGCAATTCTACAAGTATAATGAAGAATTTTATTACTAACAAAGGCTAGTGCTGAATCCATGCACAGTGTCTTCTTTAAGCTGATATTTCTCTTTTCTCATCTAATCTAACAAGTATTTATTAACGTTCATGCTTTAAAAAATTGGGTTTTCTTTTTGCCACTAGTAACAGAAACTTCCTAGACAAAATGTGCCTATTCTAGGGTTTCTACATCTTTATCAATCCTTTCTTCAAAACAAGTATTCTTGTCAAAATACTTTCCAAATTGGATGAGACTTTTGTGCTTAAATAATTTCTAAATCATTTTGTTGTAACCCTTATAATGGTCATTACTGTAAGTTAAGAGACTTGGGTTCTAGTCCCACCTCTGTCACATGCAAACAGTATAACCCACTAAGCCTTTCTTTGAGTCTACTTTTTCCTACTTTAAGTGGGTTAGACAATCCTTTTAACCTGAAGGTGAGCAGTTCTTGGTGACCTGTAACATATAGCAATCTTACAATCAATTGGGCAATCCCACTTTCAGTGGGAAATACTGATCACGTAACTGTGTCCTTTTGAAAACTATCTACATGCTGGTAGCTTCTTCTGAACTTTGGGCCTGGGCTCTGGCACTGTTCTTATCCAGGACTGTCAAGGGAACCAGATTTGTCACAAGGAATTCAAAGAGGGCAAAAAGATGAACTCAGTGGGAGAGATTTTCCTTGCATTTCTTCTTAGTATAGGAGTGAAAATAATTATACTATGCTTTTATAGTCCAGGAAAACCTTTAAAAACGAAAACAAAAACGAAAAGAACAACAGTGGTGACAGTAGGAAGAACAGAGAAAAAAGGATGCTCATAAAAGGAAAAATAGAAGGGTCATTACGTGGAGGGTTGTATCTTGGGAAAAACTGCAATACTGGAGGGAAGAAGTAGTGAAGAAAAAGACACCCCCCCATCAGATATTTTTATTCAGGTGGAATTTGATTTAAATGAACTGGAGGCAGAAAGGGGAAAACAAGAGGAGATTGTGGAAGGGGAAGAGCAGCCTGCCTTGGGTCTGCAGTGTGTGGGATTTACATACTGACACTAATTGTATTTTATTGCACTGATTTTTCCTCCTTATCCTCCTCGTCTCTGTTGTCCTGGGTCTCTGCAGCTGTGCTTGCCAGGTCTCTAAACTGGTTCCATCTCCACCTCCTCAGGGCATCATCCTGCTCTGCTCTTCCCTGGGGGTGGTGCTGATAGGGTTGTGGTTAGTGTTGGTGATAGCTGGTGATAGTGAAGACCATTGCCATTTACCTAAACTAATAGCTAAACTTTAATTTACCTAAACTAATAGTTTAAAAAAAAATTTGGATAGATCTGATTAAATTCTTAATAGAAACTTAAGGGATCATTGTTTATTTTGGAAAGAAAAGGTGGGTTTATTTAAATTTTCTGTGTAGACTCCCCTTTCCTCTCCTCCCCATCCATGATCCCTCAGATAAAAGAGGAACACAAGACACAAATAACTAACTCCTGCTTTTGTGTAGGAGTAGTTTTTGAAAGTACTTTGGAAGGCACTGTATCTAGTGCCGCTAGCATTTGCTTTCTTGTATTTTCCTAACAGCAGCTCGTAGCCACTAGAATGTGAAATAATTTGCCAGATGCAATTCAGAGTAAACTGAGAACCCAGGAGAAAAGTCTACACAGTCAGTCAGGAGCAACTTCTAAGCATCCATTACTCAACATAAATGGTACCTGCAGGTATTGGCAGGAGCGTTCTTGTTGACATGACTCAGACTTCACCATGGCCTGGTCCATGTTTACTGAGGCTTTCTGGTAAACCTCCCGGGCTCTGCTCACGGTGAGAGTGGAGGACCAGGCGCTCTTCTTCAGCAGCGGGGCGTCCAGGTTGACTGGCAGGTTGGCACAGGTGGAGCACTTGACGTCATTGTTACTCCGGGAGGCCTTTACCGCCTGCTCGCTGATGGTATTGTAGGCCTCCATGAAGTACTGCGAGGCTGAGCGATCGGGGCACCTGCCCATGGTCATCACGCCTGAGGGTGCGTGGTAGATGCACATATCGCCGTCCAGGTTGTCATCAGAGCTCCACCAGCCTGGGGAGGTGGGTGAGGTGTTGGAGGCGTTGGATCGGGCCTTGGGCTCCGTGCGCCGCTCCTTGCTCTTGCTGCGCTTGCCATACCTCACGGTCTGTGCTTCATCTGGGCTGGCCTTGCCCCCATTGACGCTGCCCTTGGATGGCCCCTCCAGGGAGTGCGACTTGGTGAAGAGCTTCTGGACTGAGTGCACCAGGTGCCGGATGCGGCCGGGGCTGTCGCTGCGGTGCTCCACGGCGGTGCGCTTGTACTGCAGCGTGTGGTAGCCATCCCTGTTAAGGGGCAGCTGCCGCTCGAACTGGTCCAGCAGGTTGGCAGGGATGCGATTCGCCTTGGTGGCCAGCGTGCGGGGCACCAGGGCGCACTCGTCCTTCAGCTCCTGCTGCGAGGTGTAGTGTCTGCGTGGGAAGGTACTGCTGGCCAGAGGGTCGCTGAAGGGGCCCACGCACTCGGCCTGGAAGGAATTGCGCTGGGTGTAGTAAGGGTGGTCTGCAGGGTGGCCTGCAGGGTGGCGCTCCACCGGGCTCAGCAGGTACGGCTTGCGGTCCGAGTGATGCGACAGAGAGTCACAGGTGGACTCACAGGTGATTCCGTGGTGATGACTGCGGCTGCCAGATAACCCTTTCATTGCTGACCAGAAGCAGCCACCGAGGTCATGGGCACCCAGTCAAGTTCCAGACCCGTGCTGGGCAGCAAAGACCTGAGAAACTGAAGAACAAGAGTGGCAAAATGGTTAATAGATAGTTTCCTGCTGCATACTCTACTACTGTGTTGGTTTTCTGGCATAATTTATGGCTGTCTCTAAAAATAGTTTTGAAGCATTGTTGAAAAAGCTCTTAACTGCAACCTAGACATAACCTAGGAGTAAATGCTGGTAAGCTGGGAGAAGGAAACTATAAAATGCTAAGTTGTTCTTTTTTGTTTTGTTTTCAGACAGGTTCTTGCTATGTAACCCAGGCTGGTCTTGAACTCAAGATCCTCCTGCCTCAGTCTCCTGGGATTATATGTGGGTGTGACCACACCAGGTTTAATTTGCTTTAAAGTTATTTGAAAGAGTAACTTTGTATCCTTTCATCCTTCCAAATAACTGAGTGTATCTGTTCCTTGCATCTCTGGTTTTATTCTTAACTATATATGAATTATAGAGATAGCACACCCAAAGTGCTTGGTCTTCTAGAAAGCTTTTGCTAGTACCCCTGGCAGAAGGAATTAGTTCCCCTCTTGTGCTTTTGTGGTATCTAATACACACTCCTCAGAACTAATACAATTGTTTGTTTCTCTCTCTCTTCTAGCTAAAGTTCCTTGCAGCCTGGCTTACCTCCTAGTCACTTTTATGTCCTCCTACTTAGCACGGAGCCAGCCTTGTAAGCACATAGGAAGCATTCTACAAGTGGGAATAAAACTATGAGTGAAAAAACAAAACGGACAACAGAAGCCAGTGGCACCTTAAATCTTTAGGATAGATCCTTCTGAAGGAATTGGGTCTTGAGTAGATATTTTATACTAAATAAAATATGAAGCCAGCAAGAGCTGAAAACCGAATTCTACATATTTACTGCAAAATATGGATGCATGTTCTAATTAGGTGTTTGAGAATAATCTTTAATATGTAAGTAGTATTTTATGTAAGATGACATTACCTGAGGACTAGCAGAGAAAATGAAGCGCCTTTTTTATGGCCACTAATGATGATCTAAGTTAAATGATGTAACTAATGCCAATTTCTGCAAATCAAACATACACAGTGTGATGTTTACTGAAACTTAAGTGGGCTGTTATCAGCATAGTTGACAACTACCCATATTGTCTTACCGGGTAACAAATTGCATCAACTTGCTTCCTTCTTTACTTAGTACTTGGGATTTTGATCCTTTTTCTCTATGATGTAGGTAAATAAGGTCATACTAATGGCAATAAATATCATAAAATGTTTTTAAGTGCTAAATTTATCTTTTTGATCAAGGTCAAATAAACCCTGGGTGATCTAAAATCATAATGCCATTGATGATGACAAGACAATTGTTGCTGGCACCCACCACAAAGAGTCTTGATCATTCTTCTCTCATTCATTTTTATCTTCCCTTCCTCTTAAACTCCTTTTCTAACACATTTCTCTGTAACACTCCTGGTTTTCCTCTCCTAATCAATGTTTATAAGTGGCAGCCACGGACACCACTGTCTCCCACCTGTGGTGTGATTTGTGTGTCAGTACAAAGCATTAGCTGAGCATCACTCCTGTCCTGTGCACAGCTCAGGGCTTGTTACTACAAAGATAACCAAATGCAAATCCCTACTGGACACAGGGCTTATGATATGTTTAGTAAGACATGATCTAGTTATGAAAAAAAACTCAATGATGATTCTTCTCATTTTATGCATTCTTGGAGAAGGAAACTGCTAGCCTCTGAATTAGATTTCAATTGACTATAACAATTTCTGAAAATAGAAAGGGAAATTGCCTTTTTCCCTTGCTCTCTGAGTGAGGATGTGGAGTGTGGTCAACATGCCTTCACAAGGGTTTCTATGACTACAGTGATTACCTCTAATTTTTTCTTGCTCACTGTGACTTCAAAATTAAGCTCTGTTGTCCTCAACAGAGTTCAGTTTTACCATCAGGTCTTATGTTCTGATGCTGGGCTTGGAGAATTTGTTGACTCTGTTGGTGACTGTGAGCTGAGCTTGAAGTGCAAGATGTACATTGTTTTTACAGAGTCCCCACACCTGGAGTGGAAGCACTGCTGTACAGATGACGACTAAAGCAAGAATGGTGAAGTATTGTAAAAGAAATGCTCAACGTAGATAATTTATTAGACCCAAGGAAACAAACAAACAAACCACATATTAGAAGATGCTGACAAGGGGAAAATAGCTTTGCAAAGCTGACAAGTCCTTATTGCATTTTGATTTCTGTGCATGTCTTTATTTAGAGTTGCTGTTCTTGATTTTTCTTTTACATGCAGAGAGAAAAGCCAGCCAAAGGCCCTTCCCTGTCTTATTCAGTAAGGAGTGACAGACAAGTAATCACGACCTGCTTTGGAAAGAACAACGGGTGATCCTTGCCCAGGAGGATAAGGAAGATTGTGTTCTGGTTTGGGAAGACAGAGAGAAGAAATCTCCATGAATCTGTTCAGGAACAAGCCACCCTTTATGGCTTCCCTAACTATACCTGCCAACGGCAGGTTATCACATTTAACAGAGGAGAAGTAAAGAATTTTCATATCAAAAAGTGCAAAGTCGTGTCTGAATAATGACTACTTCCCAGTGTTCCTGATTTGCCTAGGTGAATATACTAAAGCAAAGGGTTTACTCTCCTTCCCTGGCTGGAAAGCAGATTTGAGGACTGGGTGAGCAGTGATCTTGTACCATGAGATGGTAGTTATAGTTGGGTGATGGGAGAAACACAAGATAAAGGTGCACACCTGTAGAGTGCCATATCAGCCTGAATAGGTACCTCTGCATCTTGTTTACATGAGAGGAAACAGATTCCTATTTTATTTATACCCTGTCATTTTGTTTCCCGATACTTGCACCTTAATCTATTCCTAAATGAGATGGGTAGCCAGGGCCCAGTCACAGTGCCCTGTGGTAAGCTAGGGTAGGATGCGGAATTGTATTTAAAGGAATTTAACAAGACAATGGCATGATTGTATGTGTAGTGAGGATTTTTCTGCTTGTGCTTACAGAATAGATTCAGGATTGGGAATAGCAGAAAGATCTAAGAAAAGCAATTACTTCTTGCTGGGGCACTTCACGAGAGAAGACTAGAAGGGAGGAATATCCCAAAGGAGGCCAGCAAGGCAATGTCCCCCATTTCAGGTCTCCTGGGTCACACAGGGATGTTCTTACCACAGTCTGAGCTTACACATGGCAAATTTTTAGGGAATATAAAATAATCTTCAATGAGCATTTATAGTTCCTCCTCTACTTATAATGAAACCCAATCTCTGTGGAGATTGAATGTGAAGAACTATGGCTCAATGGGCTGGTCATATCAAATAAACTTCATATTCTAGAAGAAAGTGAAGCCCGGGCATTTCAGGATAAATGTAAATAGAAAACATAACAAAGGTGGAAGTATGAGGTAATATTGCCCAAAGGCTACTTTTTGAGTATTTTCTGCCCTTCTGAATTATAGCTGCAAAGGATAAACTAAATCTCCCTACTTGGAAATTTTCATGAGTTGTTGATATGGGCTGAATGCATACCCCAAGGGTTTATCTATGGGGAGCTTAGTTCCTGGTGTAGTGGTGTTGGAGTTGAGGCCTTATAAGAGGTTGCAAGACAGCAATCCTCCTGGCTTTCTGTCTGTCCAGGTGATCTGGCCTTCTCATATGAATTCCAGCTACTGTGGTGCCACCAGCCATGAGGTAATTTAGCTAAGCGGGTTCTTGCTAGAGCCAGCATTACTCTCCTTGAACTTTCAGCTTCCAAAACTGTGAACTAAATAAATCACTTTTCTTTATAAGTATGCAGTCTCAGATATTTCCTTGTAATAAAAAAATGGACTAACACAGTCATATACTTAAAAACATAAAAATACTAGAACACCTTTGCATAAGCACAGTCTGAAATACATTAATTTCATTATTCAAAGCCCAATGCTAAGCCATTTTATAAATGCAGAATGTATTTTGGCTTTTCATTAACATTAACTGCTATCCTAATCACCTGCAGTTTGATTTTGTTTGTGAACACCTCCTTCAATCAGCCTGATCCTACAAATAAATGCCTTCAGAGGCATTTCCTTCTCAAAAGATATGCTATTATTAAAAAACAAAGCAACAACTCAAACCTTCTCCAATTTGGTCACAGTAGGCAGCACAGTTACAATCACTGTTGTCTCCATACAAAGCTTTTAAAAGGTGGTTTCATAACAACTTTTTGAGAATAAAATGGTGGAGAATGATGTGTTGAGACATGGCTAACAGGTCATCAGTAAATTGGCACAGACTTCTACTGGTTGAGAAAACTGTTATGGGACTTAGAAAAGGATTGTTTTTAATGTGTAGACATTCAAAGAAGCAAATTGTAAAATATCATAAGATGATTTTGAGTTACATAGGTTGAAGGTAACTGTCTTGACTTTATGGGAACTTCGGGATATGTTTCCTGAGGAATTGTTCTCATGGGATTTCCAAGACAAGGTTGATTGTCTCAGCTAAGTCGAAGAATGGATTCTGCTGGGAGTCAGTTAAGAGAATGTGGTCACCTTGACCAGCCATGGCCAGTAAATAGTCCTTCTAGGGGCACTGTGGGCAGGGAGATAACTTATCTTTTTTGGGGTGCAATTAATACCTTCAGGATACTCACAGAGAAGAAAACCATCAGTGTCTACTAGAAAAAGTTGAGAAAAACTTGCAAGCCATGGATTAATCTAAGAGAAACAAGAAATAATAATAGAACAAAACTGTTAAATGGGATATAAAGACAATAGTAATGAAGATGGAAGACAGAAAAACACACAAAAAATGACAATCAAAACAACACAACAATACAACTTGGAAAGAAGCAGTAGAAATAGTCAGATGAAAATAGCTGTTTTTATCTACATTATCTACAGCTCTCAAAGCTAGCTGATGAATTGTGTCCTGGCACATTATAAGCAAGTTATTTCACAGCAGATTATATATATACATATATATATATGTATATATATATATATATATATACACACATATACACATATATATATATATATATATATGTGTGTGTGTGTATGTATGTTTGTGTGTGTATACATATATATATACCTGAATCAAGTTTTCTTATAAATTCCCTTCTTTTAAATACAGTTGCTTTTCTTACAAAGTTGTCTGTTGAGGACTTCCAGTCTGGGACTATTGAAGGCAATCACCATATTCTCTGAACTGACTGAGCAGGGTTTGAAAACCAAAGAAAAGGTATACATGCAGAGCCTTAATTGAAGTAATCAGATGCTCACTCTGGGAGATTTAGATGAAAATATCCCCAAGTTCACTGGACCCTGATGAGCTTATGCAACGTCAAGTAGAGGAAATGTCTACATTGGCACCATAGGAAGCCAGAGTTGCCTGCTATTTAAACTGAAGGGCAACAGGGTTGAAGGGCCCTACAGAGAGAGTATGAGTGAAGAGTGAAGAGGAGTCAATCCAGAATCCATGTGGAACATGCTAACAATCTCCTAGATCTAGTCAGGCCAGCTCTCTGCCCAGAGTGGCTGAAATCTTGTAATCTGTGGCAAAACATGGTAGGCCCACAAAGGCTTACCCATACAAGTAAAGAGGACACATCTTCCCAGCTGCGGTGACTGTAAGTTTACCAGATCCACCACCAATATGATCTACGTCCAAGTGGGGCCAAATGTGTGTCAGTCTCAGAAGCAGCCCCAGCGGAACTGGTTAAGGTGTCTTTATATAGATTTATGCCAGCTTAAGTATTTTTTGGCTCTGACAAATTATATACACTCTTTCAGATTTTACATCCACTCTTTCAAAACTCTCATCAATGGCTGCCTCCACGAGACAGTCAGATATTATGGGAGAGGTGAAGAGAAGGGCAGACTCTGCACGCAGCCATTTTCAGCATTGTACAGAGTCCTCCTCTGGTGAGCTTGGCCTTTCCTGGCCTCTGCAATGATTTCTGTTAGTGGGAATTAGATTTCTAATTTCTCAAATACTGCTCCTTCCTTCTGCTTCCATCTTCACATAATCTTTAAAGTGCCTCATTTTAATCATCACATGTCAATCCTTTTTTTAAAAAAACTTTTTTCATTTGGGTACCAATCTTTCTTCTCCCGAGGATTTCTAGACCCAATCTTAATTTTTTTCCAATCTTAAATTTTAAACAAACAAATATACTTTCACTAAACTTTCTGAAACCATATTTGCTGTAGTAGAGAAGGATTTTTATTCTAGATTAAAGTCCTTGGAATAAAATTTTGACAGACTGTTAGCTTGTGAAGAATCACAATACATTCTTCCAATGTACTGGCATGAAGTCAAATGAAATCAATACATATGAATTTAAGTTCACTGGCTATTTATTGAGAAATTATTATTTTCATGTTGTGCACTGGGCATTGAAAAGAAACTGAGGATTCTTAATATTGCACCCTCAGTTTCCCATCTCCCACATTTTCTCAATCCCTTACTCCCATTCACTCTGCTAGCTCTTGGGGCAGTTTCTTCTATTTGCTGGCTCCTCAGCTCTCCCCTCTTCTCCAGTCCTAGTTGCTCAGCAGACACAGCAGGTCAAAATTCTTCTGTTAGTACCCCCAGCTCCCTTGCTGTATGATTTTTGTGCTTCACCCATTCTGGACAATATAAATCAAGGACTAATGCCACCATCTTTTGGTCCTTCCACCTCAGGGCCACTGAGGATAGGACGGCTACCATGATAAATTCCCAGTGTCCAATTTCAGCTCCACCCCCAAAGCTGAGTAGGAAAAATGTGGTCCTCCCATTTCTGTTCCAGCTATTCCAAACCATTGATGCCACTCATTATTTCTCAACTATGAGGAGTTAATTTGAAGAGGAATGACAGTAACCAAGAAATACTAGGTGAATAAAAATCACTCATCATCTAATAAACATCTGAGCACTCACATGCCAGATGCATGCTGATCACTTTAAATGCTACATGGTAGGGACTGTAGTTAGTCCCCCCTAACTCATGGAGGATATGTTTCAAGACTCCAAGTGGAAGCCTGAAACTTCAGATGGTAGTGAAACCATGTTTTCTACTATACATAAAGTATATATATATATATATATAAATACCTTAAAGTATATATATATACTTTATATATATGCATATATGTTTATATATACTATACATAAAGTTTTATATGATAAAGTTTACTTCATAAATTAGAAAGTGAGAGATTAATATACTAGATTACTATAGATCTCAGCAACCTCAGAATATGACATTTTTCTTTACTTGTCAAGTCTAGAAATTTGTTAAAGGAAGAACTTTACTGATTCCCTTGGACATACCAGAATTGCCAGCATCACTATTCTAGTACTTTGGGCCATTATTAAAACACACAAAATAAGGGTTACTGGAACACAGCGTTGTGATACCTCAACAGTCAATCTGATAACTGAGACAGCCACTGTGAGCAAGGGCAGTTAGTGCACACAGCATGGCTATACTGGACAAAAGGATGATTTGTGTCCTGGGTGGGATGGAGCAGGGATGGAAAGACAGTTCATCATGTTACTTAGAGCAGCACAATTGAAAAATTATGAACTGCTTCTTTCTGGAATTTTCCACTTAATATTTTCAGCTGTGGGTAACTGAAACCATGGAAAATAAAACTGTGGGTAAGTAAGCAGATTTTTGTTTTTTATTTTATTTATTTACTTTTTGTGGTACCGTGGATTGAACTCAAGTAAATAAACGTTTTTGGGGGGGATTAACAAAGGAAGGGGATTACTTTTTTTTGGTGGTGGTGGTACTGTGGCTTGAACGAACTCAAGGCCTTGTGCGTGCTAGGCAGGTGCTCTACCACTTGAGTCATTCCACCGGCCTGTAAACACACTTTTAAAAGTTAAATAACTTGTCTGAGATCATACAGTTAGTAAATTTTGCATGCAGCATGCTTTCACTTCTTTGCCGTAACGACTGTTCTCAATCACCTCTAATACATACACAGACACACACAGTCTTCCATAATGTCAACAGAATGAATTATAGTGTGCTATTCATTATCTGATTATGCCATCCTTTACTTTTTAATTCTTCTAAGACCCCTACATCTTTCCAGCACAATCTCAGTCTTTCACTATGACCCAAAGTAGGGAGCTTGACGATGTGGTAGCCATCCTGCCGTAGCTTGGTCTCCTGTTTCTTTGTCCCCTCTTCTCATGCTCCAGTAATGCTGGACTTCTTGTACCCTTCCTCAGATGTCACATTCTCCAATTCCTCTGTGCTTTATGCCAAAGAATACTTCCATTTTCTGAGAAAATTCTTAGTCCTCCTTCACAGGTAGGCACAAATATAGCCTCCTCTTAAAATATTCCCTGGCTGAAGAAAACAAGGAAATGATAGGCCTTATCTAATTTACACTCTAGTTTGAAAAAAATAAATCACATAAACATGAACAATCAGAGAATAATACAAGTCAGAATCTAATCAAGCACTAGATCGTGTGGTGCATGTTGCATGTGTAATATGTCAAGCAAAAAGTTCCTGACTAAAAAAGTCTAGAAGATGCAAAAGTTAAGGAGTGCTAAGACACTCAGTGTAGGAGGTTCAGATAGTTTTGAGCAGCACAGTCTTCAAAGATGGCATTCTTAGGCCAGTGTACAATGCCTGCTCTATATTTTGTTCAAATCTAAGCATTTAATCTTTCCTTTGGATTTTTGAATACAGTGGTTCTGAAACTTGACTGTGCATCAGAATCAGCTGGAAGGTCTGTTAAAACCCAGATTGCCACACCATCCTTCCAGTTTCTGGGGTGGTTCCCAAGAATTTTCACCTAACATATTCTCTGGTGATGTTGCTGGTCTCAGAACCACACTTTGAGAACTTCTGAAGCAGACTCTGTATTTCTTTCATTTGTGATTCTTCTCAGAATACACATCTTTTTCACCATTAAGCTAAACTCATAGTTTTCCCTCAAGCCCCAGCCCAGAAGTCTTTGTTAAATGCAGTAAGCAGAGTTAACAGCTGCATTATTTACTCTCACAGGACTTTATTTCTCCTTCCATCAGGTGCGCAAATGTCTGCTGCAATCTACTTCCTCACAGCACATTCCGCCCCCCCCCCTCCCCAGCAGTCACGCAGTTCTATCAGGCATAGTGAACTCTCACTCCTTTTCCTGTCACTGTTTCCTAGGAAAGTCCCCCAAACATGGTATGCTCTCAGTAAGTGCTAGCCAAATCAATACATGAATGGAAAGTCTCTTGCTTGAGAAACAAGACTTTTTTCATGTAAAAATGTGTTAATTTGTGGATAAAATGACTATTATTATGCTGAGAATAACCTGTGCTACACAAACCTGAAGCATTGTGTTAATCTGAGTATTTGGACAGTGACTAACAAAGATGGCTGAAGGCAACATCACTGTCTCATTCATCCACACATATGAGCTGCATCTGCCTCATTCACCCTCCTCCAACCTCAGCAGTTAGAGGTTCTTGTACCTCTTGGCAGTGACTGGGGAAAACATTGCAGAAGATTCTCCAAATTCTCTGTACATCTCTGAAGACAGGGATTCTTTTGTAGTCAATGGATGTTATGAAAGAAGATACTTTCTCTTTCTAGAGTGGGCTATGTGGTCACTCAATAAACTACAGAATTATGTAGTTGGTATTTCTGAATCCAGGAAAATATAAGCTTTGCTTTATTATATGGCTATTATGTCCCAGGAACTTGATATGCACTCCATTTGCAAGTTTGTCGTAATTTCTACCCATTCCAAAGTCAAGAAATAGAGGCTTATAGAAGTTCAATAACCTGCTCAAGGTATACAATTACTTAGCAGCTAAGCCAGGACTTGAGGGCAGATGTGTGAGACTTAAAGCACTTGCTCTTCCTGCCCTATCAGTAGCTTTCCAGAGGACCAGCAGAGCAGGAACCATCTTCGATCAAAGGCTAGCCACAGTCTTTGGGCTTTGACAAAAGTCCAAATGCTAAAAGGAAAAAATGAAGGAGCCAGGCATGGTGGTACATGCCCATAGTCCCAGGACTCTAGAAGCAGAAACAGAAGGATCATGAGTTTGAGCCCAGATTGGGCGACATAGTGAGACTTTGTTTTAAAAACTGGACAGAGAGAGAGAGAGAGAGAGAGAGAGAGAGAGAGAGAGAGAGAGACAAAGAGAGAGAGAGAGAACTGTTATTTTTTAAAAAATTAAAAGATCATATTGTCATTACTTTTCAGAGGGTTTTAAAATTAGTGCTGCAGATCTAACCCAAGACTTTAGGCATACAAGGCAAACACTCTACCACTGAATACCTCCGCAGCCCATTATTATTATTTTAATTGTACCTACTTCTTGCCTTGGTGTGATATGCTGTGTAATGATCAATCAGCACAATTAAGATTTCCATCTCCTTATCATTATTGCATGTTTGGAACTTTCAAGCTCCTCTCTTAAAATATATAATAAGTTATCATATCACCTTCTTTTCCTTTTTTTTTTTTTTTTAGTGGCACTGGGGTTTGAATTCAGGGACTCATGCTGGATAGGCAGGGACTCTACCACCTGAGCCACTCTGCCAACTGTTTTTGCATTGGTTAGTTTTTGAGACAGGGTCTTGCTTTCATGCCCAGGCCACCTTATTTGTACTCCTATTTGTGCTTCTCCACATAGCTGGGATGGCAGGTGTGCACAACTGCAGTCAGTCATTGGTTGGGATGGGTTCATGAACTTTTTGCCTGGGAAAAAAACTACAATCCTCCCAAGTAGCTAGGACTACAAGCTTGAACCACCATGCCCAACTGCATATCACCTTCTTTTGATATAAGAAGTCTTATCCAGCATAAACATATAATAAGCCTTTTAAATAAATTACCAAGCAGCTCCTTGGGGATGTATATCATTAGGTAAGGCTAGATGGTCCTAAAATCTTGTTCATAATTCAGAAATTTTGTACAAGCCAAAGATAAATATAAAACTACAGCTATTCACACTCCTTTCTCTCTACCACCAAGAACTGTATGTGCTGTGTGGATGATGTTATTTGTCTTGATAGCAAGTAAGCCAAAATAGGCAATAATTTAGTTATTTGCAAAAGCTAATAAAGGCACTAGTATTCAACAATGAACAACTAAATGACAGATACAGTTCTAGAGACCAGGGATCCCTTAGTGACACAACTCAACAGTCCATGCCTTCATAGAAATTACATTCTTGTGTTGAGAGACAGGCAGTAAGCAGATATATTATGCATACAATGGTGGTAATTATATTCTATAGTTTGACAGGTGATGACATATTAAATGTCTTCCATAAGCAGAATTTTAGAAACTCTTTGCTGACCCAGAGGCAGAGAACATTTTAGAAAAATAAGGGCTTTTTTAAAAATTTAAGATGGTTAGTAAAGTTTATATCCATTATTAATTCCAGTAAGTAATAGAAAGATAGATATGCCTTTGTTGCAAACCCTAACCCTAGCCCTTTATATGTATTAATAATCATAACAGTTCCATAAAGTAAGCGCTCATCTTCATTTCCCTGAGGAGGAAAATAAGAAACAGAGAATTTAAATACTTCACTGATAGATAACTCAGGAAGTCAGATCCCAGAGTTCACACCTCCACTCTGCCAAGGACAAATCTCTTCTTTGTCACCAAACGTAGCAATGTGATGTCACTCAGACTGTAGCATATGGCTGCATAAATTGTGTATGAAGTCTAGGGGCAAGGGGTAAGGTGGCATCAGATGGGGAAGCAGCCCGGTGACTTTGCTGTCACTGTAATGCAACGGAAGTGTTTTAACTTAAATAGAATTATAAACTCAATAAAAAGACACTGGAGAGAAATCATGCATTCCAACATTAAGCAGAAATATGATTACTCATCTATTATTGTTATCCAATAAAAGAATAATCAAGACTACAGAGATATGTGTTCCAGAAATGTATATATTGCTGAATATATACACTGCTATACTTTTAGGCCAGCACTCCTACCACTTGAGTCACTCCACCAGCCTGTTATACTTTTAGATAGGCCACTTAAAGTAAAAACATCTAGAAACCTAAAGGACTTTTTGCACTCCATACAAATGTTTTTTCTGTGTATACACCTCTGAGTGTAACTTGGAGCTTTCCATTTTGGTGAGATGGTCACTTCTCACCATCTGCTTATGCTGGCACAAGGGAAAGTTATAGTTCAGGGAGGCATTTTATGCTACAGTCAGAAGACTCATAAGTCAAGTGAAAGAAACAGGAAGAGGGATGAGCCACAGTAATATTCCATTGGGTGGCATCCAATAGCTAATCTGCCCTGGGGCTCCACATAGCAGCCACTGTGCTTGTCCTTTGACCACTGAAGGGCATTGCTTCCTCTAAATGTGCATCAATATGAAATTCCATTTTAGTAGGATTATGAGTTTCATCTCCCAGTCAAATAAACAGGCAGTCTGAAATTCCAGTGGAGAAGATCGGGGCATGAGCCATGGGGACTGGCTCAAATGTCTGTGGCAAGCTGAGTGCTAAACATGTAAGTCAGGGAGAAAGGGCTTTGAATGGAAACAGGAACGTTAAGAGGATGTTGCTTGCATATGGGAGATATAGAAATAGGTAGAAAACCCAAAACATGAGAGCGTTTGATGTCTCCACTCCAGAGGAGCTAATACAGAAACCTTAAAGCAAAAGAGGTTATCATGAGAAGGGGATCAGAAACCAGGGTAAAGATCAGTTAGAGATGAATCAACATGGGTCATGACATGTGTACATGAAAGCAATGCTAGGAATATTTCTGGATAACTGTCCTTAACTCAACTAGCAAAAACACTTTGTCTTCCTTATTATGCTTGTCTCTTTTCTTCAACAAAACTAGTGATAAAGTCAGAACAGGACCTGCCTGGAACTGAAGGGGAAAAGGAGGGAGAGGGAGGGAGGGGGGCAGGGTGGAGAAATGACCCAAACAACGTATGCACATGTGAATAAATGAATAACCCCCCCCCCCCAAAAAAAGAGGATGTTGTTTGGAGGAAAATAGTTAATTTCAGACTTGAGGAAACCTTTTGGATGCTTAGGAAATGAGATTCAAAATTTCGGCAGCTGCTGCCTTACTTCTTATTTACTTTACACTAGACCCCCAGGCTATCAGATTTCCAAAAATGCCCTTGGCGTTGCCTCAAGCTTCAGGCTAGCTTCATTCCTATACCAAGCATGTTTAACTGGAAAGAGGGAATCTTCTCTATCTATGCTACTTTTTGCTTGTGTTTAGGAAAATCCAGTCTTATAATTTGCATGAGTCCTTGTGCTAAGATCCTTGGGAGATAGTGACAGCTAGATCATCAACTGTTATAAACGTGGTCAACAGTCTCTGTCCTTCAGATGAGGGAATTCCTTTAGAATTGTTTAATGTAAGCTTCCTATCAAGATTTAGTTTTGTTTCAACCCTGAAAATTTCTCTGGGTCAGTGCATATTTACAAAACCAAAACCAAAACAAAATGAAGCAAAATAAGAAAAATAAAAACAAATTTGAAAAAGAGAAAAGTTTTTACATATGAAAAAGAACTCTGCAAAAGGGATGGGAATCCAGTGACAAACATAGTGTGAGACTGGACCTATTAGCCGTGGAGCACCATCTGCCCAGAGGACATGCACTCTGTATACCCATGCTCCTCAGAGAATTGAACAGGGACAGAGAGGAAATCTGTCGTTGGCAACACAGTGTGTCTCTCCTGTGCATTGCTGCAAGGTTGAAGTAATGACCCTGTGCATTAATACCTGCCATTGTTATTCATCACCAAATCCCATGTAGCCTCCTTAGGAACCCTTACTTTCCTCTCCGTACCCAGGTTCGTGTAGCCTTGGGCACCAGGCCCTTGTAAATAACAATTTAGCCCCTTTTAAGCATTTGCCCCATCAGAGAATAGTTGTTCTTTCCCAATGGGAACTTAAGAGATCTGTTTGCTCATCAATTAGCCCAGAGCCAGGCATGGAGTGAGTGCTCAATGAACATTGACAAGATTCATCCACTTCTTGGTCCACTTCTGTGTCCCATAAATGAATTGGAGTGCCTATTCCAAGATTTGCAGGATGCTTCACATGTGACTGTGAGATTAGACTGGGCTGGTTAGAAGAAAAAACAATTTGACTTTAGAAGGCTATTTTCTCCAACGTGGGAGTTTGACGTAACAGAGTTCTGCCTTTGGACATAGCTTGTTTGGTGTATGGGTACTGATAGCAACAACAGGGCCAATGAGAAAGATATTAAGAAATGGCATGAAAGCCCCCTGCCTCTTCCTTTCCCTTCTGCATTTCATCTTTTGCAATCTTCAAGGATAATCATTTCAGCCCCCCAAGTCTGAATACGTTCCTTTCCTGCACAAAACAGTATTTTCCTCAAAATAAAAACCAGGACCCTTACATGGCACACACAGCCCCCTCAGAGCCTTGCTGTGATACCTCCAGCCTCATCCCACCCGCGCCTGCTGCTCCCTCCAATCTCAGGATACAGCAACCAAATGATTTGCAATTTTTCTTACCCAACCTGCTTTCCTGTCTTTTATGACTTTGTGAATGGTGCTCATTTCCTCTGCTTGGGTAATGCCCTGCCCTGCCTACGTAATCTTTACTCATTCTGCAAAATTCAATGCTCCTCCACCCACCATCTCTTGATCACCTTTCACACTGAGTTCTGATGATACCCAATAAGGCTCTTTCCCACCCCACATCTGCCTTCCTTTTAGTTGTCTCTCTTCTCACTGTGGGGGACCCAGGTTACACTTAGATTCAATACTCTTTTTACTTTATACCCAGTCTTCTGTTTATCAGTAGTGAGCTTTATAAGCTAAAACTGTAAAAATGGAATCTTATGAAGAAACATTGACATTGGTTGTCTGGGGAAAGGGACATCCATGCTTATGTCATGATTGTGGGCTGTTCTAAGAGGTCATCCACCTCAGTGCAAATCTCTGCTAGAGGAGGAGGATCTGGCATCTGACTCATAGCCTCTCAGATCCTTATGCAAGGGAATATTTTACCATCTATATGGTTATTCTCATTGTATGTTAGCATTTTTGTTCAGCCTAGAAATACTCCCTTTGTTTGGTTCTCTCAGAAAATAAAGGTGGGTTATTAAGCTTGTTCTCAGCAGTGAGAAGGAAGAAGCCCACAGATATGGGGTGGGAATTAAATTAAATCCTACAAGTAGGACTTAATTTCCAAGTAGTAATGAAGTGAAGGAGAAATCTAGTGAGAACACCTCAACCTCTTATTGGCTACCAGAATCCTGAGGTGCCCATCATACACTGATATTTTTCTTCATATGATATTCATTCATTTGCTTGCTTATCTTCCTGCTTAAGCAAGCTCTTGGAGAAGAGAATGAAGCTTACTTTTGCATTCCTTGCACCTAGCACAGAAGCTACCTTACTGCAAAGAACTAGAGTATTAACACTCAAATGCATGATAAGAAAGCTGTTTCCCTTTCAAATCTTTTTCAATCCTTCCAGTTTAGTTAAAGTAGAAAAATCTCTGTTCATGAATGGTCTGTTTTGAGTACATTTTAACATTTGTTTTTCCTCCCTTTTAAGTAGGTACAATATCTATCTGGAAGTAAATACTTTGTTTTGTTTTCCTTGTTCTTATTTTTATGGTTAACTTTTATCTAAAATGGCAAGACAAATGGAAGTGATATTTTCTTTTTAAACAATAAATGTATTTGAATGAAAATGAGTCTATTTGTAGAAAAATATTAGGTAAGAAAATGCTGAAAAAAATCAGTAGATATTTTTGGTCTTTTTGAAATGGAAAAGGCCTAAATCACAATGGCAGTATACAAATAATGAATGTTGAAAAACATTGGCACGTAACATGTCCTCAGTGTTTAATAAATAAGTGCATTGCCCTTGCATCTCCTATTGTCTTTCAATTTTTATAATTTTTCACAAGCAAACTGGCTGTGCCTCAAGTTTGTATAACTGTGCTTATATTTCAAGCTATTCTACCTTCTGCTCTGCTTCTCTCCTGCTTCCCACCCCCAACAGCATCATAACATGCCATTCGTCTTTCTCACTTGAGGATGAAGTACTGACTTCAGGCATTCCAGGTCCTCCAAAAGCTGGCTCAAATCTGTCTTTCCTAGTGTATTACCCCCATCTCTAGTTCTTCTGCATAAACCCTGTTGATATTTGTAACTCCTAGACTACCCTAGGTATAGGTGTCTACCTGGTCCCAAGTTTTGCTCTAAGTAGAAAGCCCTCAGAATCCTTCTCATCTTTCAAGGCCCAGCAAGATCCCCCAGTCTCCACAAAGTCTTGCTTGTTAGTTTTGTTGGAGGGTGATCTCCTTTCCTCTGAGCTCTGCAGGACATTGCCTGTGGGAAACATTCACCTTGTGTATATTACGTTTCAGATATTCCTTTAGTGCTTCCCTAAGTGCCCTTTGTCTGTTTTAGATTGTAGGCTCTAGAAAGAGAGACCCAATTCTCATACATCTTTCTATCCCACTCTGTTTTTGTTGATTACACACCTTACAGACTAAATTAATAAATGAATGGAGATAATTAGGGATATACAGAGGGGAAGGGAGGAAGTGTGGAAAATCAGTGCCCTGCTTACAAATGCCATGTCAGCCAAAGAAGCAGACAGCAAACCCAGAAGAAAGGAGCCTCTCTGGGAATGCAAGTGTGATTGATTCACTTGACCATGGAACTGATTTCTCTTTTAGAAATATATGTAATAATATTTGGAGATTATTTTTTAAAAGAACATTATTTACGATTTAGCCTAAATCCTTTCATTTTAATGAGAAGAAAATGGAGATACTACAAATACAACATATGGGCACACATGAATTTGCATATGACTAGCACAGTACTCATGCTGTGGATAGGCACAGAGAACACAGTCCTGAGCAGCATGTGTCAAACCTCAGATGAATCATGCCCTATAAGCTTGTCTTAACCTTAGACACAGTATTAAACAGTGAGAGCCGTATTTTCAGTTCACAGTCTGTTCTACCAGGCCCAGTATTTGTAGGATGCTTTAAGACAATCCCAGAAAGCTGAAGAAGTGTCTGTGGGTTCCTAAGGCTGACTGTTCCTTTCAGGATGAAGGGATCATTATAAAAACTATTTTGAAGATGCTTTTACAACAGCTGTCTAGAACCTTTTCTTTGTTGTTCTGTTTTATACAGGATGCCTCATTCCCCCCCCCTTACCCCCCCACTTCCTCCCTCACCCCCCACCCCCTCGCTACCAGGCAGAAACTATTTTGCCCTTATCTCTAATTTTGTTGAAGAGAGAGTATGAGCAATAATAGGAAGGAACAAGGGTTTTTGCTAGTTGAGATAAGGATAGCTATATAGGGAGTTGACCCGCATTGATTTCCTGCCTCATTACTTTAGGTCAGTATGGGTAAGAGGCTTTGAAGCTGATAAAAATTAGTCTGTCTTTATAAAAAAAGAAAACTTCCATTTGGGAAACTGAATCAATATACCCAAGGTTACCAATTTATGAGGGTCTAGAACAGAATGTCCTTATTTCTGTTATATTTTTAGCTCATCAAAAAAAAAATGCTAGTGTCTCCACATGAGGCTATTTTTTCAGAAATTATAGTTATATTTTGTTTCATCTTACATTGACTATATTTTTGCCTGCAGTATAGTAGACACCCTTTAAACAGTAGTCCACCCACTCCACTGCCTAGCTTCACGGATGCACTCCACCCAGGTTGCCCAATGCCCAGGCATGCTACACCATTAAGAAACTCTCAAGCTTTTCTAGATTGTTCCTCAAATCTGTCTATGTTTGTCTAACTTGGAATTATAAGTATGTAGCCTACTTAACTATTTGAAAAAGTGTCGAAGTATGAATAAGAGCAGTCATTTCTCTAAAATTATATTGAAAGCTTTGTAAAGATTGCCTAGACATGAGCTGTTGACAATTGCTGCGGAAGTAGTTGTGGATAAGACAAATGTAAATAATGGAAAAATAGTGAACATTTAAGAGTCCACATTCAGATTGCTTTGTTTGTCCAAATCTACAGGAACAAAAACTGCAAGTTATAGAAACTACACTCAGAACGTGGTTTATGCAAGAAAGACAACTGGCAATTCCAATCCAATCAATAGATCCTTCCTTCCTTCCTTTTTGTAGTACTGGGGTTTGAACTCAGGGCCTCATGCTTGCTAGGCAGGTGCTCTCCCACTTGGGGCATGTCTCTAGCCCTCCCCTTTTTAGCTTTATTTTTCAGGTAGATCTTGAGTCTGGACAGTGATCCTCCTATCTACAGTCTCCCTGTTTTTAGGATTCCATGTGTGTGCCATCATGTCCAGCTAATTTGATGAGATGGGGTCTTGCTAACTTTTTGCTCCACCTGGCTTTGAACTGCATTCTTGCAGATCTCTACCTCCTCAGTATTTTTTAAAGCTTTTTTCCTTGATGAGAAAGTTAGTGAATAAGTATACATTGTATGTTTTAAGTTAAAGCTAAATGTTTGAGGAAAGTAGTTTTATTTTATTTTATTTTTATTATTTTATTATTCATATGTGCATACAAGGCTTGGGTCATTTCTCCCCCCTGCCCCCACCCTCTCCCTTACCACCCACTCCACCCCCTCCCTCTCTCCCCCCACCCCCTCAATACCCGGCAGAAACTATTTTGCCCTTATCTCTAATTTTGTTGAAGAGAGAGTATAAGCAATAATAGGAAGGAACAAGGGCTTTTGCTAGTTGAGATAAGGATAGCTATACAGGGAGTTGACTCACATTAATTTCCTGTGCGTGTGTGTTACCAGGAAAGTAGTTTTAAATGGCCCTTTAACTTTAATGAATAGCTGACACTAGTATAAATAAATCAAACAGTTTAGGGGAATTGTCACTATGTGTCTAAACATTTAAAAACACTTACCATATTAAAAAAGTCCCATAATCCAGAGCAACAGTATATTTTGAATTGGTTTTTATTGTGGTTTTTACTTCTCTGGATTCAGTACACTCTTTAGCATTATGATTAGACCAGAGGACAGAGCTCATTGTCCCAGGGCAGGGAGAACACAGAGGGATGCAGAGGGGGCAGAGATAAAAGATGGACAGATTGAATTTTACCAAAATATGCAGGGCTCAGAACATAATTTGCAAAATTAACCGAACAACAGAGAGCTTGAAGGCTGATACCATAGGGGTGCTTTCTCAATGGAAAAGTCAGAGACTAAAAACTATTACTAGGAGTCCAGATGAGTTTAAAGAGGACAAATAAGAGACCAGAGCTTCTGATCTACCTTTTAAAAATTAATTTCTTTTTATCAACAAATTACTGTTTATATTTACTGTGTATAATGTGATGTTTTGACTTATGTATACATTGTAAAAAGATTCAATGAAGACAATTAACATGTCTATCACCTCATCAATTTATCATTGGTTTATTTTTGACTAAAAGTACAGTAAGAAGTATATAGTTTACTTTTTTATCCAGCATTTTAAAAATAAGCAATATATTTTATTCTATTTAATTCTATAACATTTGGTACTATGCTATGCTGTCTTGTTATGTCCTATTTCAAATAAAAATGCCAGCCATGAACACTAAATTATTTCTTCACCTCCAGTTTAGAAAACAGTGCATAAAGAATGACCAGGGCTGCTGGAAGACTCATGTCTCACTCCATCTGCTCCATGGTCAAAATCTGGTGTGGCAATGGAAGTCCTCAGATCAAACAGGTATGGTGACAATCCCAGATCTCTTGCTTGGATCCCTAGCTTGGAAAGATGGCGAGCCAAGATGGCTCAAGATGGCTTGAGTTGGGCTGTCATTTTAGGCCCCTGGTTGACTTGGGGTTGAGCGACCTCGGAGAGATCCTCATCCTTGGCTAGGGAGGAAGAAAGAGGCAGTGATTCTCAGCAGGCACAGAAGTGCAGCCACAGCCGGAGGGCAGTAAAAGCTGGGTGGGGATGAGGAATGGGCACATCCACTTCAGTCCAACTGGCAGCTCCGGGCACCTGCAGGCCAGGATATCTCTCAGCAAATCTGGTGATCAGAAGCCAGGGAGTGCAGACTGTGAGGAGAATCCCGCATCCGGGACACTGAGGAAGCTTCCCATCATTGTGGAAGGATATTCAGTTCCACCAAAGCCTTATCTTAAAGAAGACGTTGCACAGGGGCCCCTTTAACTTCACTGCAACAGAGTTTTGAATTCTCTGACTTGACTGGGAATGGGGTCTTAAGAGCTAAATTTAATTTTAGTTGTAGAAAGTAAAAACGTTATGCTACTGCATATTTGATTTGTGACTATAAATTTTAAACCTGCTGTACCTGCACTGAAAGAATTTTGGGGGTATGAAAGCAACATGCAGTTCCTGCTGGTATTTTTAACACTTATTTAGTGCCAATGTTCTAGGCATTGTACTGAACACAGAATCAGACATAATTCTCTGTTCACTTGGCTCACAGGCAAAATGAGAACATAATACACAAAGAGACAGTGCAGTGGGGGAGAGGGATATACTCACGATGATGAATGTGACACACTTAGGAAGTATAAATAAATAACCTCATGATGCATTACTTAAACGTAATTGTTATATGGAATAAAATTACACTCTTGTCATTGATTCAGCATTTTGAAAACAATTTAACTATAGATTTTTTTTTCCCTCTTCGCTGTGGCTGGCTGTGAATCAGGATCCTCAGCAGAAATCTTGAAAAATTACTGATTTCTGATCCTCATCACTGAAAATCTGGGATTTGGCTTGGCTATCTGTGTTATCAAATGTTCTCTTGGTGTGTGATATGCAGTTCAGGTTGGTAGTCACTGCCATAGAAGGTCACCTGTGGGTTTTTTTTTTTAAATTGATTCTGTTTATATTTTGCTTGGCATTCTTAAAGAGTAGAGAAGTAATCCGTTTAGGTTAACTCTCAAGTATATATTTCTTCAGTGAGAAAATATCATTTAAAACATAATATTAGCATGTAAGATCAAAGATTGCATTAATTACAATGCACTTTTAATAAACTATATGAAAAGTAATAAATTTACAAAAATTGTTCAAAGTATCATGCTAGAAATAGCATACTTCTAAAATCTCCAATAATAAATTCTGTTACAAGAATTTAAAGAAGTGCACAAATGTGGAGGTTTGAATTCAGGTCCTCACGTTTGCTAGGCAGGAGCTCTACCACTTGAGCCACTCCACCAGCAAATATATTTCAGTTTTTTTTTTTAAATGCTTAAACCACAGTAACAGGAAGTTGTATTCATCTTGTTCCTCACAATTCCTGTGGCAAGGTAGAGTTTAGGTTGAGGAAATCCCAGCTTGAATTGCTAACGTCAGTAGTTACAGTCCCTGACTAGTAACCATGTTAACCTACACTTGGGAATCTCATGGATGCCACTGGTCATAGCATGGACTGACCAATGACAAAGAAGTAATTACAACTTGTATTCTTGGGCTTGTATTCTAAAAGGGCCTGAATGTCTAGTGCTAACACCCAAGAACACCAGAGACTAGCTTTTGACATTACTGTGGATTTTGCTGGCTTTTGATTCTTAAATAGTGGTGATAATTACTGATATCTCCTTAAGATGGTGGTTGAATTAAAAAGAACTTGGAACAGTAAGATTTTATAGATCTCTTTCTTGGTCCTTTCAGTGAATGCTATAATAGTCAATAGATGACAAATTCCTTGAGCAGTGGGTACCATACAGATGCTCAGTTTTTGGTGTTTCTCCAATGTTTTACACATAGAAGATTTTTGTTTGTTGATGACTGTCTGCCTGAGAAGACAACTTTTATGCAATTTCATCTTTCCATTTACCTAGAATGCTGAAAAACTCCATACTAGATAGAGATATAGTATGCACAAGTTTTTCTCTTAACTAGGTATCAAATTATGGTATGTTCAACCAGTTTTGAGATTTCTATTTTATTTATTTTTAAAAATTAGGATATATTTGTTGTACAGGGGGGATTCATTGTGACAATTCCCAATAGGCTTATATTGTACATTGGTTAGATCACCCCTACCATCTCTCTTCCTCTGCTCCCTCCCTGCCCCACTTAAAGCAAGAGGTTTCTTTGTTTTATTTCATATAAGTATATGAAGTCCATCAACCATATTCCCTTACCTTAAGTTCCTTCATTCACCTTCCCTTCCTCCCATAAGTATTCCCCACATACACCATACCTATTTTACAGCAGGGACACTTCTGACAGTTGTTTTCAGATAGGCTTTTTGGCCATTCTAAGTACAAATCTTGTAACCCAATAGCATTAACTGACTTTTTAATATTACATAAGAATCATGGCATAAATGATAGAGCACCTACCTAGCAAGTATAAGGCCCTGAGTTCAACCCCAGTACCACAAAAAAAAAAAAAAAAAAAAGCTTCAGCCCCTAAGTATTCTCAGCTGATATTGAGGAATAATTAAAATATTCTCTTTCCATTAAGCACATACATCGTCATTATTCAAATGCAAAAGAACTATAAAAACAGTGATTTGGAGTTGTTATCCTATTATACTTAAGGATAGATTTCCCCCCCCCAAACCTTTTTTTCCAAAGAAGTATAGATATAATAAATTTCTGGTGATTTCATTGTTAGTATTACCCACTGCAGAATGAAAGGAAATTAACAGAAAGAAATGTAATGAATTAAGACAAAGCATTCAAAGTCATGTGGTATTTGAATTTTTTTTACAAAATCAATTTAATTTATTATTTTTACATGAATTTTTATTAGGACATATTCATTATATGGGGGATTCATAGTGACAACTCTGATTAGACTTCTATTGCACGTTATTTACACTGCCCCCATCATCTCTTCCCCTCAACCCCCACCCCACCCCACTTAAAGCAATTGCAAGAGGTTTCTTAGTTCTGTTTCTTTCTTTCTTTTTAAAAAATTATTCATTTATTCATATGTGCATACATTGTTTGGGTCATTTCTTTCCCTTGCCCCCTTCCCCTCTCCCCCTGCCCCCTTCAGTTCCAGGCAGGTCCTGTTCTGCTCTTATCACTAATTTTGTTGAAGAGAAGACATAAGCATAATAAGGAAGACAAAGCATTTTTACTAGTTGAGTTAAGGACAACTATACAGAAATATTCCTAGCAATGCTTTTGTGTACTTAGTTCTGTTTCATGTAGGTGTTTGAAGTCCATCTAGCATATACTGTCACCTTAATCTTCTTCTTTCATCTTCCTCCTCCCTACACTGTACACTGTACCTATTTTACAGTCCTGTTTTTCATTATTAATATTTAAGTTGATGTTCAAAGGGGTGTCTCAATGTATGCCCACTGTGGGTGTGCTCTACTTTGAACCCATTCAACCCCTTCCATTGCTCTCCCTTACCCCTTTACCTCCCACACTTGTTTTTCAACAGCTTTCAATGCACATTCTGATATCCTCTACCTTCACATCTTATGTTATGTGATATTACTGATGCTCTATCATTCTCTTTTTCTTTCCCTGAGTTTCATAGAGCAGTAGTTTTTTTGAAAAAACAAGTACCAACATTTTTAGTCATTAAAACCTAGTGCTTCCTATGGGTCAAATTCAAATTGGATAACCATTTAGATAGAACAAAACAAACATTTGAATAAGTTGATCTCAAGTGGACAAAATTTTAAAATCTTCTTAGTGGACTCTAGAACAATTAAAACTAGAAGTGACTGCTTAGAATAAGAGCAAAATCTGTGATTAGGAGTCACTGCCATCTGCTAGTGCCTGCCTTTGCAGCTCCAGGGGGCGTTGATTATGGAGCTGTATTTGTAGCAAGCTTCAATGGAGTGACTCACCTCCTCTCCTGGGTAGAATAAAGGGTTGGGAAGGGATACCTCATGTTCTAAATATATGAAAATATTGAAGAAAATTAGAATAGGAATCTTTCTGATGACATCAATAGTGTCTAAAAAAAAATGAACACCAACAGAGAAAGCTGGGTGGAGGTGGGACGAGATTTCTACAAAACCTGCAAGGATCATTACTTGCAAGATTTAGAAGGAGTCGTAGTTCTAATCTTGGTTTTGCCCCATGAATTGCTTGAGGATAAGACATTTAAACATTCCAGAGTTTAGTTTCTCCAGCTGTGAGTTGAGAACGCCTTAGATGAACACAAATAGAGAAAATCTATTAGAAAGTTTTAGGTAGCAAATACTGTGTTCTCCCTGATGACAAGAGTTTATTGGGCACTTACTTTTTTGCCACATTTAGGACATGGTTTTTTTTTTTTTTCCTTCTTTTTTTTTTCATTTTTCTTTTATTATTCATATGTGCATACAAGGCTTGGTTCATTTCTCCCCCCTGCCCCCACCCCTCCCTTACCACCCACTCCACCCCCTCCTCTCCCCCCGCCTCAATACCCAGCAGAAACTATTTTGCCCTTATTTCTAATTTTGTTGTAGAGAGAGTATAAGCAATAATAGGAAGGAACAAGGGTTTTTGCTGGTTGAGATAAGGATAGCTATACGGGGCATTGACTCACATTGATTTCCTGTGCGTGGGTGTTACCTTCTAGGTTAATTCTTTTTGATCTAACCTTTTCTCTAGTACCTGTTCCCCCTTTCCTATTGGCCTCAGTTGCTTTAAGGTATCTGCTTTAGTTTCTCTGCGTTAATAGGACATGGTTTTACAGATACTGTATTAGTCCTTTAGGATCAGAAGGCTAAATTGAATACATATTTGATTATTCTCAGTAGAGTGGTTGGCTTATCAGCAGTTTTCAAATATTCACTGAATGAATTGATTCTGCATAATTATCTCATAGACTGAAAAATAAAATCCTTTTTTTGAGAGTGAAGGGGATGAGAGATAGTAGCTATGAAAAGAAGGCCAAGATTGGATCCTTATTAAAACAAATTTCTTTTTTTCCCTCATAAATACAGTCTTCATTTTATATGGTTTATCAGTGTGTCAGTAGATGAATTAGAAGCTGTTTGCTCACTTTCAAGTTGTTCAGTGACTAGAATATTGCTCATTGTAGGGTAGATATGTGGTATGTTATAGCAAATTTGAATCATTCAGCAAGCAGATTACATAAATTTTCAATCCTACAGAATGGCAATCCAACTCACTTTCCTAATGAGTTGAGTGATGGCTCCTCTGTGAACTATTTAGCAGGAATTGGAATAAACAAGACCTGATTCCCTTTACTGAGTCATAGAACTTCCCCTTCTTTATCTATTGCAGCTGGATTGTCAAGGAGGTGTTGGTGATGTGTCCTTAGCTGCTGCAGATAGCAGGTCTCTGGCAGTATGTGCCAGAGATTGAAACTTCACTTAATGTCAAATTAATATACTGTATTGAAAAGTCAACGGTAGTTGGTTCTCAGTGTGAGTTCCTGGACCTGCAGTATTAGTACCACTTGGGACCTTGTTAGAATGCAGTTTCAGACCTGTAATTGTAAGTGCTTAGGTTGACATGTACTAAAGTTTTAAAACTGAAGTATGATATTTAATGCCACAATTAACAGCTGAACACTTATTTATCTTAGGCTTATTTTATATTTTGAAAATAAAAATATTGTTACTTGATCATTAGTTCTTCATGGATATCTAAGCTTTATTAAACCTGCAGACTCTGGTGCTATTACTAGTACATTTTATCATTTCATGTGGGACAACTTCAGTTCATATGAACAACTGTTGCTTAAGCAGCTACTCCATTTAAACCACTGTATCACATATGTGCTGTGGAAGAAACTAGTTCTTTCTATGTAGGGTCTCACAATCTAGTGGGGGAGACAGACCTTTCCACAAGGCAGAGCATGGGAGACTTATTCGTCTGGGCAATTTACTTATTGAGCAGCTATGGAGATGGAATCTAATCCAGGTACTAGAGACCATTCAGGGAACAACTGAGATGCAAAGCCCTGCCCTTACGGAGCTCACAAGCGAGTGAAAAGATGGATAATAAACAGATGTAGCACACATTAGATGAATAAGCATGTATTTAAATATAGAAATATGTAAACTAAGTATACAGCATGCCATTCATACCCTGGAGAAACACAGCATCATACCAAAACACACTGTGCTGCAGGAGGCTATCGCCTATGAACACCCTGACCCACTGAGGTTTTGCTCCTGGCTTTGGTCGGTGAGGATGGCCAAGTGAACTCTACTTCCTGTATCCTTGTTTCCTTGCTTCTAAAATAGTCTGAGTGATGGGGCTAGACTTGTGATTTGCAAAAGTCCTTTGCTGTCTTTGAAGAGCTGTGGGCCAGAGGGAGTCAAATTGGGGGACCTCTGCCTCCTACTTCAACCAGAATGGCAACTTGTTTACATGTCAGTCCCCCGTGTAAATTTTTGTTTGAAGAAAGTTTTCTGCAGGTGGCGAAAAATAAACCTTGGAACTAGATGACCTCATGGTTGTTCCAGCTGTGATTCTATATTCTTTGCTTTTTTCTCAGGAGAAAGGGGAAGCATTTCTATTAAACATAATTTCTAGTTATCACTCAAAATGGGTTAGGAAATTCCTGATTTTTCTTTAAGAAATGAATATTTAACTTTTCAACTTCCTATCCTGATTTAAGAACAGAGGAACAATTACTTTTCCTATGGCTGGATGGCAATATAGATGCTTCTAAACTTGACCAAAATTTCAAAATAGGTCAAATCTCAACTGAAGGTTGAAAAATATTTTGTAGTTCAAATTCTCATTAGCATTGATCCTTGAACTAAATTTTATTCTTCAGCTAGCCTCCTATTCACGAATATATTGTGACTGAAATTTATCTACTACCCCTTAACCTACTGTCATATGTCTTGTCTGCTTGAAAACATTACAATAAGGATGATTTTTTTCCCCAAAGAGAAACTAAAAGAATAGTACTCAAATAAGTGACAAATGGGAAACTCATTGCTAGTTTGAATTGGGAGATGATTTAATTTTATTTTCATAACAACACACCAACTCAGCATTAATTAAAAGCCCTTCCAATTGTTACTATGGCTTCTTCTCCCTGTTCCCCATAGCTACTGTTATTTACTTCTTTACTTTTTTGTTGTGAGAACAATTTTGACATGTATTCTCTTAAGAATTTTCAAGTAAACAAACACATTCTTAACCACAGTCATCATGTGGTACAATGATCTCCACAACTTACTCATCTTGTCAAACCGAAGCTCTGTGTCTTTCACTGACACCCCCCCCCCTTTCCTCCTCAGTTCCTGGTAACGGTTATTTTACTCTCTGCCTCTAAGAGCCCAATATGTCTCTTTCTGTGTCTGACTCTGTTCACTTAGTATAACCCCCTCCAAGTTCATCCATGTTGTTGTAAAAGACAGGATTCCCTTCTTTTTAAAGGTTGAATAGCATTCCATTGTGTGTTCCACATTTTCTTTATCCATTCACCCATTGATGAACTATTAGGCTGATTCAATATCTTTGTTATTATGGGTTGCAATGAATATAGGGGTGCAGATTTCTTATTTGTTCAATATATTGATTTCATTTCATCTGGGTATGTATAAAGAAGTAGAATTAATGGATCATATGGTAGCTCTATTTTTAATCTTTTTGAGTAACCTCTATACCATTTTCCACAATGGTTGCATTAATTTATATTCCCACCAATAGGGGACAAGGGCTTCCTTTCCTCTATGTCTTTGGAATATTTACCTTTTGTTTTGTTTTATTTTGGTAATAGTCATTCTAACAAGTATGAAGTAATATTTCATTGTGATTTTAACTTGTACGTCCTTTATGATTAAGGATGTTGAATATTTTTTTCCATACTTGTTGGCCACTTGTTTGTTTTCTTTTGAGAAAAGTCTATTTGGGCTTTTTCCCCATTTTTTGATCAAGTATTTTTATTTTTTGCTATTAAGACTGTGGCTTCTTTAAAAAAAGAATTTAAATAATTTTATTACAAGCTGAACTTAATAAGATCAGTTGTGACAGTTGTGAACAAGAAAAAGAAAACTTTAAGACCTCACTGACTGAGCTTTAGTTAAAATCCCTTTGCAATGAACCTCACGGAGGTGTAAAGTTGGCATGGCCTGATGAATAAAAGGGTATGCGCAAAATAGAGTTTAAGGAATGAGTAGCCCAGCTATTACTTATTAAGGTAATTGAAGAGATTAAAAAGGAGCAAGACTGAAGCTGTTAATTGGCACTGAAAAAGGGCTTGGCAGAACTGAATTCCATTTGAAGTGTGGTTAATCTGTTCTTGGGAATTCTTGTAAACTTGGAGAGTTTCAAAAATCTACTAAGCCTTTGTTTCTTAAAAGATCATGAGAGAGAAAAAAGGAAAATTTCATCCCAATACTGTAATTGCTTACAATAATAATGAAATATTAATTCTGAAATATTAGTTACCTTTGGAGGCAAGATATGCAAATTTTCTTTGTTTGGAGCATGTCATCTCTGAAAACAATTTACTGCCCTCAGGAAAGAATAGTCTCTAGGACCCTAAAAGACTTTAAATGAGAGTGAAAGTCAATGAAAACAGAGAAAATTCCCTATTGTCTACTGTAGTGAGATGCCCAGCAGTAGAAAGGAAGTTTTAAAATGTCTGCTACACCAAATCATAGTCACCCTTGCTCAAGTGAGCAAATTAAAATCCCCAAAGACATCAATAGATTTATTTCCCAACTTCTGAGGGCTTGTTTTGCTCTCTGCTCTGTCCACCGCAGAATATGCTCACCCAGCTGGAACCCCTGTTGGTTCTAACTAGCCCAAGGACAGGAATGCTGCTTCACCCACAGTCACAGTCACAGTTGCACGTGCCAAATCTCTTTGCATGCCCATGTCTTCCCAGAGAACAGAGCAGCATATGGAAGGTTTGGGCTCCTTGCCATCTGTCAGGAGTGGGCAGGATAGTGCGTGCAGTCCCAATATGTGCCAGTGTTCAGGAGATAACAATTTCCACAGCAAGGGTCTGCTGGCCTCAGATAAGAATGGCTTCCAAATGGGAATGAGAAGCCATACAGCATGTGTACTCTTCTCAGATCTACCCAAAGCTCTCATGGTCATAACCCATCTGACACTGAGGGGAGGAAATCCTTACCTATTGCTTGGTGAATGCAGAGCTTGGGCATTCATTCACATTCTGTGTTATATTGCCATCATCATTATTATTGTGAACAATGGCAGCAGCATTTACTGCCCAGTAATTCTTCCCTTTAACTTCCAAGAACATGCACTGGATATCCTTATCGATGAGACTGAGATCCACATATCACTCTTTTTCCATTTCTACTTGGACTTCAACCAGTAAATTAAGGAAATGGCAGTTAGCATTATTTTTATTAGAGCACTGAATTCTGAGTTTTCTATCTTTATCATCTAGAAAATTTTACCCTTTTTTTGAACTTAGACCAACATCAATAAAGGACCAAATGAAACAATATAAAACATACAATTAATTAGTCATAAAGAAGTAGTCCCGAGTGGCTGCACAAGGTTAGTATGGTGGTTTCTATTAAAAGCTTGTCCATATTTATCACTGTATACATTGAAACTCATGGTTTATTCCTCCAAAGAGTCTGCCAACAGGTTGGTTAGCTAATTAGCAGGATATTCTGAGAGACTAAACTTATATTTCAGAAGCCCTGTTAAAGTTCTTCACACATCACAACTCATCAAATCACTTGAAGAGTTCTGCATTATAAGTGATATTAATTTTCCCCTTTTACAAATGGGAAAAATTGTGGTCCAATGAAGCAAAGTAACTCACCCCAACTAATACAGTGGGAAATGTTGGGGGCCATGAAGCCATGATGTGAGGCTGGCTACAGAGTCTGTGCTTGTCACTGTTAAGCATTGCCTCCTATCTCATCTGAGGGCTGGAGTTTGTAGAAGGATGGGGAATAAGCTGAACACTGTATCAGATGGAGTGCATGGAGCAAAGGGCGGGAAGGTAGGAAGAAAGAGCTTAGAGGATGAATGGGGATGCTGAATTTCATGTGCACTCCACTACATTTCCCAGAGTGCAAATGCAGCAGCCAGCACAGAAGCCAGGGATTTGTGTTAAGGGCTGGGAAACCAGGGGTCAGATGCATGTACTCTTGCAGCATGGCCAAGAAGGGGAAGGCACTGGAGACCAAGCCAAGATTGATGGCTGAAGTCCAAGGAGGCTCACAACCATTTCTCAGACATCTTTGTTGTTATCTACTTGTCCTTATTTCTGGAGGAGTTATTTAAAATAGCATGTGTTTCATAAATTATTTTACATAATTTTTGTAGAGTAATAATCTACATGGATATTTATAAATGTGGGGATTTTTGATGTTATTAGACATATCCTGAACTATTTAAGTATCATTTCTGAGGAAATAATTGCAAGATAAGAAAAGACTTCAGTTTGGACAACCTTTAAGCATACTCTTAAGTGATTTTTGCTGCAGTACTTAAGGGTAGAGTAACAATAATCATACTATACATCCTTATATTGTGAAAACTGTATACATGGGATTGTTAGTACATGGGGGGAAAGGAAAAAACTCACCCCCACACAACTAAAATAAGCAAATAACATAGACTAGGGATTTGGAATTGTGGTAGTGGGGCTTGTGGAAGGGTGATAAAGAGATCCAGGTTTAAGGAACTGGTACCCTATGCTCACTCCCACATCATCATCAGCAGCAGTATGAAAGAAAAAGGAAATGATTTTACCATTTTTCTCATGCTTGCCACGAATAAACTAGAGGATCTGATAAAGAAGGAAGTGCTACGATAGATATTAACATTCTGAAGGATAAAGACGGCTGGCACATTTGCTTTTCTTTGCTTTCTTCGCAATCATCTCTGCATTCAAGATGAGCTGTGAAATACACAGTACCTGTTATTACCAGGCTTGTGAACTAGGTGTGTGCCCGTTGTTGTTGTTCCAATATCGTGTCTGTTGCCATGAAAACGAAGCACTCCAGACTAAGATTTCAACTGCATTATCTGAGCACAGTAGAAATCAACACAGAGAATCATGATAGTTTGGCATGAATATATACTGAATAAGTCATTTAACCTCTCTGAGCCTCAGTTTCTTCTCTGAAATAATGACAGATACTTTCTAGTTCTGTTCAGCCTCTAACAGTTAGGTGAGAAAGATGGAAACCAATCATCTAGCAAGAAACATAAGTATCAAAGGGGGGTACCATTCCAGGGAGGAAGTCATGTAACTTTGAATTTAGAGATAAGAGGTCTCTGGTAAGACCATTAAGTGTGGAGCCTTCTCCACGTGTTCTCTGCTGAAAGAGTGATTTCTACCTGTAGTATTAAGTGGCTTCAGAGATTGTCTTTCTGAGCAGAAGACCACCTTTCCTGGAATTCGAGGCAGTAGGAGAAAGTGGAAGAAGGAGGTGAACTAACAGTTGCCTATGACAACAGATCAGAGATATTTGTGGTGAGGTCTTGCCTAAGGGTGGCAGGTGATAGAGACCTGGAAAAAAGGATCAAATGGAAGAACTCTTCTGAAACTGAACTGGGAGGAAGGCAAGGCTCAGGAAAAAAGTGGCAATGTCTAGTGATAGGTTGCTCAGGAACCTGATACTGGGCAGCCAACCAGCATTTTCTGGATGGGATTCTCAAGAGACACAAATCGTCTGTATATGGAAAATGTGAAACAAAAAGAGTTTGGGAAATTGGAGACATGTGGTCCAATGAGAATTTTGTCAAAGATAACATTAATGCCATACTGAGAAGATTCTTGAATATATGTAAAGTTGATCAACAAGAAAAATTAGAGAAGTTACTCGGACCTTCCTCTGGTACTCAGTTTCATAGGCACCTTGGGTAATTTTAATCTCTTTTCTTAGCACTTGTGAAACACTTGAACTATATACCTCTCAAATCTTTAACACCGTTTGATGGTTCTTGTGGGCCAACCTATATTCTTTCCTTAGCAGTTAAAGGAATTTGTTAGCATTCGTACCATGCAGTGGTGTTTCAAAGCTTTCATGGGCAAGGGAAATGTTCCTTTAGTTCACTCCAAAAGGGCAAAGCTCAGTCCCTGAGCAGAGATTGCTGGTGAGTTTAACTGGAAGATAAAGCTGGAAAGTTGGTTGTGTGTAGGTTGTGAATGGATTTAAGTTTTGAGCTTACTACACTGATAAGAGGGAGCTACTGATGATTTTTACTTCAACCCACTAAAAGGTGGCAGAAGAAAGATGCATTGGTCAAGAGAGAATTCTTTTTTTGTCTTTGAAGTCAATATTAAAAAAAATATCCTGTTGTGCTACAGGTACACTGTGGCATTTATAAAAGTTCTTATATGGAATATATCATACTTGACTTCACCCCTTCCATCATTCTCCTTTGTTCCCCCTGCCCCCATTCCTGGAATAGTTTCAACAGGTCTCATTCTTCCATTCACACGTGTACACAGTATTTGCACCATATCCACCCTCCTACACTCTTTCCCCACATTCTCCCCTCTCCCTCTGGTACCAACCCCCCAGATAGGAACTGCTCTGACCTCATGTTCTTCAATTTGGTAAAAGAAAAAAAAAATGAAATTTTTGTTTGTTTAAGATAGCTATGGAGGGAGTTTCTTTGTGACATTTCCGAGTATATATGTATTATAACCCAAATTGGTTCATTTCCTCTATTTTTTTTCCTTTCTACCTTTGGCCCCTTCCTAAGAGGATTTCAACAGGTTTAAAAATTCTATATTCATTCTTGTATAGAAAGTACATCAACCATATTTACCTTCTTAACTTCCTTCTTTTGCTCTCCCTCTCTTGTAAGTGACCTCCCTTTAGCATGACCTGTTTTTCATAATATTGCTTGTATTTGCATTGGGCATGTATTCCACATGAGAGAAACATGTGGCCTTTGGTCTTCTGAAACTGGCTAACTTCACTTAAGATGTTCTAAGGGAGAATTCTCGAGTCTTGCTATCAAATAGCAACTTGCTAAAGTTGTGAGATATCAAGGGATAGACATATAATATGTGCAAGCAATTGCATGTTATAATATGCCAGCTACTGTGTTAAATAAAGTATTTCACATATTCTTAATTCACTAAGTAATTCTACAATAGTATCACTAGCATTTTATGCAAGAGTAAACAGAGGCTCATAAAATTTAGGTCACTCGTTTGATAAATGACAAAGCCAAATGGTAGATCAATGTCTAGCTTTTTAAGTAGCCTCCAAATTTTTTTCCAGAGTGGTTGTACTAGTTTACATTCCCACCAACAGTGTAAGAGGGTTCCTTTTCCCCCGCATCCTCGCCAACACCTATTGTTGGTGGTGTTGCTAATGATGGCTATTCTAACAGGGGTGAGGTGGAATCTTAGTGTGGTTTTAATTTGCATTTCCTTTATTGCTAGAGATGGTGAGCATTTTTTCATGTGTTTTTTGGCCATTTGAATTTCTTCTTTTGAGAAACTTCTGTTTAGTTCACTTGCCCATTTCTTTATTGGTTCATTAGTTTTGGGAGAATTTAGTTTAAGTTCCCTATATATTCTGGTTATCAGTCCTTTGTCTGATGTATAGTTGGCAAATATTTTCTCCCACTCTGTGGGTGTTCTCTTCAGTTTAGAGACCATTTCTTTTGATGAATAGAAGCTTTTTAGCTTTATGAGGTCCCATTTATTATGCTATCTCTTAGTTGCTGTGCTGCTGGGGTTTCGTTGAGAAAGTTCTTACCTATACCTACTAACTCCAGAGTATTTCCTACTCTTTCCTGTATCAACTTTAGAGTTTGTGGTCTGATATTAAGATACTGCTCTTGGGGATATATCCAAAAGAATGAGACTCAGTTTATTCCAAAGGCACCTGCACACCCATGTTTATTGCAGCACTACTCACAATAGCCAAGTTATGGAAACAGCCAAGATGCTCCACCATCGACGAATGGATTAAGATAATGTGGTATCTATACACAATGGAATTTTATGCAGCCATGAAGAAGAACGAAATGTTATCATTCGCTGGTAAATGGATGGAATTGGAGAACATCATTCTGAGTGAGGTTAGCCTGGCCCAAAAGACCAAAAATCGTATGTTCTCCCTCATATGTGGACATTAGATCAAGGGCAAACACAACAATGGGACTGGACTTTGAGCACATGATAAAAGCGAGAGCACACAAGGGAGGGGTGAGGATAGGTAAGACACCTAAAAAATTAGCTAGCATTTGTTGCCCTTAACGCAGAGAAACTAAAGCAGATACCTTAAAAGCAACTGAGGCCAATAGGAGAAGGGGACCAGGAACTAGAGAAAAGGTGAGATCAAAAAGAATTAACCTAGAAGGTAACACACACACACAGGAAATTAATGAGTCAACTCCCTGTATAGCTATCCTTATCTCAACCAGCAAAAACCCTTGTTCCTTCCTATTATTGCTTATACACTCTCTACAACAAAATTAGAAATAAGGGCAAAATAGTTTCTGCTGGGTATTGAGGGGGTAGGGGGGAGAGGGAGGGGGTGGAGAGGGTGGTAAGGGAGGGGGTGGGGGCAGGGGGGAGAAATGACCCAAGCCTTGTATGCACATATAATAAAAAAAAAAAAAGCCAAGAAGACCTATCATTGATTCAAACTTGTGGTCTTAACGAGCAAGCTAAGAAAGTGACAATAATAAGGAGTGAGTGCATGAAGCACTGTGAAACCGAGGCTGCACATTTAGAGGCAGCTACCTGGGATGTGAGAGTCATCTCCAGAATGGATTTTCAGTAGATGTCACTGGTCTGAGAAAAGAAATCTTCCTTTTTTTTTCTTTTTAACAACAATCGCCTGAAACATAAGAAAGAATTTAAGATGTTTTGAGGCAGAAATGGTAGGAGGGAATAGATTTGCTCTGCTTAATTGTGCTCACCGTTTTCCTGATGAACCACAAACCAGGTTATCATCAAACTTACTGGAATTAGAGTGGATCATCTTCCTGTTTCCTACCTTCCCTCTGCTGTCCAGATTATGCTGTACATCCTGTCCAGTCTATGTTTAATGCTGCCTATTGCCACTTCCTCACTCCTTAACTCCCCCCTCATAGATGCAGGGAAGTGTATCTATATCTCATACCATAGTGTCATGTTGCATTGTATTCTCTGCACTCCACTCTACCCTGCCAAGGTTCATGTCAAGATATTCACAATACAATATGTAGTGATGTAAAATGTGAGCTACAGTTTCTCCACTTATAAAATGGGAAGACTAGCCAGGTGCCAGTGACTCACACCTGTAATCCTAGCCACTCTGGAGGTAGAGATCAGGAGGATCGCCGTTCCAAGCTAGCCCTGGAAAATAGTTCACAAGACCCTATCTCGAAAAAAACCCCATCTTGAAAATACCCATCACAAAAAAGGACTGGTGGAGTGAGTCAAGGTGAAGGCCCTGAGTTCAAGCCCCAGTACCACAAAAAAAAAAAAAGAAAAAGGAAGACTATGTCAAAGTGTGGTAAGAATTTATTTGAGAAAAAAATGAATGTGTGTGTGTGACTGTGTATATATGCATGCAAACACTGTTTCCCTGTACATGGTGGTGAGATCCTACCAGAGAAACTTAAATAGTGTCTGTAGTTCTGACACTGATAAGAAAGCGTGGAGGAGAGGAAAGAATGTGGAGGATATGCAAGCTTAAAGACTGGCTCTGTCAATTTCTGAATGTATGAATTTGAGACCTGCAGAATTGGGGAGTGGGTACCATTGTCTATTATTAACTTGATGAATTTCTTATAAAAAAAGAAAAAGGCAAAGGATTCGATGGAGAGGCAAACAAAACACCTAACAAAAAGATATGCTGTTTATCAAAGCACATTGTAAACTGTTAAGTCTCATGTACATAAATGTTACAGTAAGTCAGAGAAACTCAGGGAAGCCCTTAGTAGGGTGTAAGGTACATGTTGTGAGTAGTTGACATGGGTCACGGAGGCAACCGTCTCCTTACCTAATTTCCGAGCCCTGCCAAGGAGAGAAACAAGCTCCAATTGTTTGTTCACGATCAAAAGAGTTAGTCTAGTTGGGCACTGGTGGCTCATGCCTGTAATCTTAGTGACTCAGGAGGCAGAGATGAGGATCACAGTTTGAAGCTGGGCCAGGCAAATAGTTCGTGAGACCCTATCTCACAAAAAAAAAGGGGGTGGTGAAGTGGCTCAAGGTATAGGCCCTGAGTTCAAGCCCCAGTATTGCAAAAACAAACAAACAGAAAACTGTTAGTTTGAAACCATTAATTGGAATAAACTGCAATAAAATCAGCTTTGGACTGGATGAATATAAGGTGCTTGTGTGGGCCCAGGAAGAGATGATTGGTATGTAGTGAGATATTCAGTTTTGGAGTTCTGAAGACTAGTTACTGAGAGAGGCAGAGTTGGAAAATTATAACATGAGAGCAGGAGTGTTGCTGCCACAGACTTGAGGGAAGGCCAGTACTTAAAGCAAAAGACAGGAAGTCACCCTCATGACAGGCAACAAAGAAGACAGCCTTTCAAAATAAGGGAATAAGATAAGGATGCCCACTTTCCCCACTCCAATTCAACATAATCCTGGAATTCCTAGCCAGAGCTATAAGGCAAGAAGAAAAAAGAAAAGAAATATAAATAGGTAAAGAAATAGTCAAAGTATCCCTATTTGTAGACGACATGATCCTATACCTTAAAGACCCAAAAAACTCCTCCCCAAAACTCCCAGACACCATAAACAGCTTCAGCAATGTAGCAGGATACAAAATCAACTTACAAAAATCAGTAGCCTTTCTGTACAACAATGATGAACAAATTGAGAAAGAATATATGAAAACAATTCTATTTACAATAGCCTCAAAAAAAATCAAATATCTGGAAATAAACTTAACAAAAGATGTAAATGACCTCTACAAGGGGAACTACAAACCACTGAAGAAAGAGATCGAGAAAGATTACAGAAGGTGGAAATACCTCCCATGCTCATGGATTGGCAGAATCAACATAGTAAAAATGGCTATACTACCAAAAGTAATCTACATGTTCAATGCAATTCCCATCAAAATCCCAGTGACTTTCATCACAGAGATTGAAAAATCTACCCTAAAGTTTATTTGGAAACACAAGTGACTGTGAATAGCCAAGGCAATACTCAGCAAAAAGAGCAATGCTGGAGGTATTACAAACCCAACTTCAAACTATATTACAAAGCAATAGCAATAAAAACAGCATGATACCAGCACAAAAACAGATATGAAGACCAGTGAAACAGAATAGAGGACCTGGATATGAATTCACACAGCTATGCCACCTTATTTTTGACAAAGGCGCCAAAAACATACAATGGAGAATAGACAGACTCTTCAGCAAATGTTGCTGGGAAAAGTGGTTATCTGCCTGCAGAAAACTGAAGCTAGATCTATGCCTATCACCCTGTACTAGTATCAGCTCAAAGTGGATTAAGGATCTTAATATAAGACCTGAAATCTTGAAGTTAGTACAGGAAAGATCAGGGAATACTCTGGGAGCAATAGGTATAGGCAAGGACTTCCTCAGTAGAACTCCAGCACCCAAGCATCTAAGAGAAAGGATGGACAAATGGGACTACATGAAATTAAAAAGCTTGTGCACAACAAAAGGAATGGTCTCTAAATTGATGAGACCACCTACAGAGTGGCAGAAAATATTTGCAAGATATGCATCAGACAAAGGACTGATAACCAGAATATACAGAGAGCTCAAAAAACTAAACTCCACCAAAATCAATGAATCAATGAAGAAGTGGGCAACTGAACTAAACAGAATTTTTTCAAAGGAAGAAATTCAAATGTCCAAAAACACAAGAAAAAATGCTCACCATCCCTGGCCATAAAGGAAATGCAAATCAAAACCACACTAAGATTCCATCTTACTCCTGTTAGAATAACTATCCTCAAGAACACCACCAGCAACAAATGTTGGTGAGGATGTGGGGAAAAAGGAACCCTTGTTCACTGCTGGTGGGAATGCAGCTGGTGCAATCACTCTGGAAAACAATATGAAGGCTTCTTAAAAAACTAAACATAGCTCTACCATATGATCCAGTAATCCCACTCCTAGGGATATATCCAAAAGAATGAGACTCAGTTTATTCCAAAGGCACCTGCACACCCATGTTTATTGCAGCACTATTCACAATAGCCAAGTTATGGAAACAGCCAAGATGCCCCACTACTGACAAATGGATTAAGAAAATGTGGTATTTATACATAATGGAATTTTACTCAGCCATAAAGAAGAATGAAATCTTGTCATTCGCAAGTAAATGGATGGAACTGGAGAACATCATCTTAAGTGAAGTTAGCCAGGCTCAGAAGGCCAAAAGTTGCATGTTCTCCCTCATATGCAGATTATAGACCTAAAACAAATGCAGTAATATTATTGGACTTGGATCACACTCTAAGGGGAGAATGTGCACAGGGGAGGAATAGGATAAGGGAAGGAAACCTAAAACTTGAAAGTGGTTAATGTGCTCACTGTAGAGGAGCAAATAGAGTAATCTTAAACTGGCAGAGGCCACTATGAGAAGGGAATCAGGAAGTAGTGAAGAAGTCTGGTAGAGATGAACCAATGTGGGTTGCAACACACAAATGCATTGAAGCAATGCTAGGAATCTCTCTGTATGTCTCTCTTTATCTCAAACTAGCAAAACACTATGTCTTTCTTATTATCTCTTATGTTTTCTCTACAACTAAATTGGAGAACAAGAGGGCAGAACAGGTTCTGCCTGGAAGTGAAGGGGAGAGAGGGCTGGGGTTGACGGGGGAAGGTGTTGGGGTAGGGGAGAGAAGTGGTCCAAACAATGTTTACACCTATGAGCAAATGTGAAAATAAAAAAAATGCCACATCAAAATAAAATAAAATAAAGCAACCAGTCAGTAGCAAGAAAGACCACAAAGAGTAAATGTGAGATCAAGACTGAAAAAGTATATCTAATTTGACAACCAGGAGAACACAGGGTTTTTATGTCTAACTAGTTTCACTGGAATTAAGGGTCAAAAAAGTTCAGTTATGTTGAATAAAGAATAAATAAGGAAAAAGAGTTTTCCAGATCTTGACAATGACCAAAAAGAGAAATTCCTTGTACCCGGCTAGGTATAAGGGAAGTGAGGTCCCTGCTCTGGGGAAGGTTCATCAGGAATAATGCTGTCCTAAGGAAAACACCTCAAAGTGGGGTGGGGGTGGCAGAGGTTTATTTGAGTTTGTGTGTGTTTAATATAAAATGCCCATTCATTAATATTTTCCAACTGAACTAATAAAGGCAAAATAAGTCGACAGTCAATGAGTTCCATTCCCCAAGTAACTATCATTAATGGCTTCCACTTCTTTGTATCATTCACTAAATAATCTACTACTTTTTTTGTTACTTAATGATATGCAGTCTTAGACATAATTTCAAATCATCACAAAGAGATTCAACAGCAATATTTTTAATATTCGCATATTACTTCAGTTATAAATTTGCCATAATTAAACTGATCTTATGTGGATAAACATTTATTGTCTTGAGTGCTGGGCTACTTGAAGTCATGTCTCAGTTACAATGTCAAGCATATATTTTTATGTATGTCCATTTCCATTGGTAAATAAATGCATGTGGCATTATCTCTGTAAAGGATATGGATAGCTAAAATTTAATAAACATTGTCAAATTTCTTTTCAAAAACCATTCACTGACTTTTGTCTCACTAGCAGTATGTGAAAATAAATTCTCCCCCAAATTTCCCATTCTGAGTATAATCAACCTTTACATTTTTTTGGCAGTTTGAAGAAATAGTATCTTATTTCTTTCATTTTCATTTCATTGTGAATGGGATTTAATAACTTTTAATATGTTTATTGTCCATTTTATAGTCCTTTTGCAAATCTTTTTCCCCCCTGAGGATAAATTTTATTTTATTATATTATTTATTTATTTATTTTATTCATTTATTCACATGTGCATATGTTGTTTGGGGCCATTTCTCCCCCCTGCCCCCCTTCCCTTCCCTCTTCCCCCAAACCCCCCTCGCTTCCAGGCAGAACCTGTTCTGCCCTTATCTCTAATTTTGTTGAAGAGAAGACATAAGCAATAATAAGAAAGACAAAGCATTTTTGCCAGTTGAGATAAGGATAGTTAAACAGAGCGATTCCTACTATTGCTTCCATGTACAAATGTGTTACAACCTAGTTGATTCATCTCTAATTGATCTTTACACTGGTTCCTGATCCCCTTCTCATATTGACCTCTGTCGTTTTAAGGTTTCTGTATTAGTTCCTCTGCAGTGGGGACATCAAATGCTTTCATGTTTTGGGTTTCTTACCTATCCCCATACCTCCTGTGTGTGTTCTCCCCTTATCAAGTGACCCAAGTCCAACCACATTCCTTTTGCAAATCTTTGTTTGTAAATTTTGCTCATGTCTAAATTATACTGAATTGTTTTGATTTGTAAGAATTCATTGGCCTTGTAGGAAATTATTGCTTTGTTAATCATATATTATAGATATTTTTAATACAGCCCTTTAAAAAATCTTGTTTGCTATTATATAGTCACATTTATAAATATTTTACTTCAAAATTTGTTTTATATTCATAAAAGTTTTCACAACCTTGATTTTTTAAAAAATCATTTTTTTTACTTTTTCAAGATTTCAAAGATTTATAATCTTTGTGAAATCAATTTCTGCAATCTGAAAATATTTTTACTCAGATTATGTACATTCTTCTGAATTAAAACAGGAATCTTGGTGTTTTAATATTAACAAATTTTTGAATAATTTTATTATATTGCCAATTAGCTTTCAGTGCTGGAAATTATATATACATATCATGAAAGACATGACAGACTAAGGTAGGGATAACAACACTGGACTTTGAAGGAGAAAATGCCAGGGTTCAGTCCACACAGTGGCAACTCACAAAGCAAGTGCAACTTACCGCTCAGGTCAAATCCACTGAACAAAACATGGTACTCCCACCAAATCAGAGAGTTGGGCTGTATGTAAAGAGATGGTACCCTCATGTTTCCTCTAACTAACTTAGGGCATCAGTGATGCCCTAAGAAGCAAAACATATTTTGTGGGTGTTGATATTATGAAAAGAATGGGTCTGGCAAAGGGTAAAAAGCAGTCAACTACTGTTTGCCATATTAGAAATACAGCCATAAATCATAGCACCTGAGGGAAAGGGACAGAACACAAGTTTATCACCTCATATAAACACATCTGAATCATTCAGCCTGGAAAACCATACGAAATGTAAAAAGCTTTAAGGTGAAGAATTGAAGAAACAAAATCAGTTCCTCCATCTCTTCTCAGGGGCAATGTTCTTGGTTCTAGGACATATCACAGCTCCTGTCCTCTCTTGGGGTTTTCTGCTTATGTCTCCTTCCCTCTCTCATGATACCAATAGCTTCTCCATAAAGCAGTTTACTAAGTCAGTGTCATTAGAATGAACAAATATCAAATTTGGAGAGGAAAAAAAAAACCAGCATGAAAATCCTTCCAAGGTGACCTGGCTCATTTCCTCTTCCCACAGTGTGGGCTCTTTCTACCATAATCCCACAAGGGGCTGCCCAGCCTTTGTCTCCACAGTTTTGGTGATGGAACACATTTGATCTTTGGTTGAAGCCTAATGCATTTCAATACAGTACTAATTATTATATATTATTTCCAGGGAATTGAAATTGAAATCTTGCCCTTTCTAAAGTTTTACTTCTGACAAAGGGCATGAAAACAAAGATACTTTGTCTTTGTGTTTGCTTGTTTGGCTTGTTTATTTATTCATTTATTTTTGATGCTGAGGAGTGAGCCCAGGGCCTCATGCATGCTAAATATATGTTCGACCACCGAGCTACATCCCCAAACTTCTTGTCTTTTGACTATACTCCACGATGATACCTAAAATCTATTCTTGGGTAGTAGGAGGGACTTCAAAGTACATCATCCCTGAGTATAATGGCTCAGGAGGATTAGTTTACATGCTTTTTTTGTATTTCTGTTTAGTAACTGATTGGTAGAATTTTTTTAAATTTCAAGATCTCAAAGAACATGTCAACTGCAAATGTGGGCATTTTACGTTACACTACATCTTCCACCCCTCCCAAAAGTAGCCTGTCCACGCTGAAAAGTTCTGCTTATCTCTAACTTAGACCTAGGACTGACCACTGGCTTGCAATCCTGAGCAGTCAGATTTGGTTTAGCCTGAGGATGTCCTGACCTTTCTTGTTATAACCCTGAGTCATATAAAAAAGTCATAAATGCCAGGTGCCAGTGGCTCATGCCTGTAATTCTAGCAACTTGGGAGGTAGAGATCAGGAGGATCATGGTTCAAAGCCAGCCTGGGCAAATAGTTCATGAGGCTATATCTCAAAAATATCCAAAACAAATCAGAACTGGTGCTAGCAGAGTGGCTCAAGTGGTAGAGTGCCTGGCTAGCAAGCATGAGGCCCTGAGTTCAAACTCCAGTACCACAAACACACATAAAGACACAGAGTTTTCTTGGAGGTGCCCCTTCCAAATATAGAGCACTAAAATCACAAAATGAGTAATAAATGAATAAAATAAAATTATACAGTCCCTTCTTAATAAATGAGAGTGAGAGTTCTTCCTTATTCTACTAGTGAATCTCAGTTAATGACACAGAAGTAATAATGATCCTATCATTAGCAGATCACATAGGCTGGCAAGAATTGATTCAGTCAAAACAAATCAAATATAGTAGGTAAAAGTGACCCAAACATTGTATGCACATATGAATAAAAATAAATAAATAAATAAAAAGGAAAAAAAAGTGAGTAACAGCATATTTACATTTTACAATTTCTGTGAAGCCAATGTCTGAGAAATGTATGATTGACTTTTTTTTTGACATTTTTATTATCATATTATGGTTGTACTGGGGGCATAGTGTGACATTTACAAAAGTTCTTACCATAAATCATATTTGAATTCACCCCCTTCATCATTCTTCTTTATCCACTCCTGAAACAGTTTCAAAAGGTCTCACCTTTCCATTTTCATACATGAGTAAAAATATTTCCACCACATTCACTCTCCTATACCCTCTTCTTATATCTTCCCCCCTCCCACCAGAACCAACCCCCAGACAGGACCTGTTTTGCTCTCCTATTCTCCATTTTTGAAAAAAGACATTTGTTTGTTTAAGAAAGTTATACAGGGAGTATCCTTGTGACAAATCCATATATATAAGCATTATAAATGATTGTCTTCTTGTATAAATGCTTTTATTGGAAAGAAGTATAAATTATGGTACATTATAGATTAAAATGAGAACATATAATTACACTTACCAGCATCAATGCCTGGCAAAATAAATATTTGTCAAATGAAGGAATGATATAGCCCCATTACATATGATATATGGCTGTTGCATCAATATGACTCATAAATGTGCCACTGTGACATATGACCAAAGCAGCTGGCTGTGATTTTCTTAGCCTAAATTTTTATCATATCAGCAGGGAAGTTTTAAATGTTAGCCTTTCATCTGTGCATTTAATTTAGCGTTTTGATGCCAAAAATACATTTCTATTAGTAGGAAAAGAAAAGTAAATTTGAATTACTTCTTTATATTCATAAAGTATTTTAATATGAAGGGCCACTAGAGTAAAATGAAAGGATTACTAGCATGTGAATTTATTAAGGAATACAAATTGCAACACGTACATTGTACCATATATTATTAAGCAGCATGAATTTTTTTTATTTGTTTATTCATATGTGCATACATTATTTGGGCCATTTCTCCCCCCTATGCCTCGCCCCCTCAGTATGAATGTTTTTTTAAAATGTAATATAAATCATTTAGATATTTGTTGACTTGTACAGCAGTAAGAATGATCCTCTCTATTTCAGCACTCTAGTCTTCCCAGAGCTGTTAGAAAACCACTCATATAAAACAAAAGACTTTGAAGACTTATCTGCTTAGGAATTCTTCCCTGTAACTACCCTTTCCTCTTGTTTACAGTTTTTCTATGTTCTGTGTAATTTACTAGCTTACACGCTCCTCTGCCCAACCACGTGACTGTTTCTTTTTTCTCATTCTTCCTGGTGCTCTGTCAGCACCATTGTTTTCTGTTCAGAACAGCATCTGGTACTTAAGGCTTTTGTTAATCTCAGCTAATCACACCAAAATACTTCTAGTTTTTCGTCTTTAAACAGCCAGGATTGGTTGTGGAACAAGACCCCTGACAATCCCTTCTGGCTGTTAAGTGTCATGTTGGTGTTTAGACATCTTTCCTTGGTGTAGCATTTGAACATGGAGAGGTGTTTATCACGTCAGCAGGCATGCTGAAAGTTCATCATGCTGCTTAAAAACACAATTGCTGAAAGAGAATGAAAGAGAACTATAGATGGTGTGGATTTGATCGAAGTACATTAGATGCATGTTGTAAATATCACAATGAAAACCTTTTGCACAATTAATTTAGGCTAATAAAAAATTAAAAACCACAGTAGCCCACCTTTATCTGTGGTTTTACTTTTTGCAGTTTCTGTTACCAGCAGTAAGGGACAGTTTGAAAATATTAAATGGGATAAATAATAACTATTAAATGGCATAATGAAATAAATAATTCCTAAGTTTTAAGCTGTACAGTTGTGAGAAGCAGGAAGACATGACATGTCTTTATCCTCCACACAGGATGGAGTCATCCCTTGATCCAGTGTATTCATGCTGTATACACTACTCATCTGCTAGTTACTCAGCAGGTGTCTAGTTATCAGATCAACTGTAGGAAATACCACAGTGCTTACATATAAGCTCAGTACCATCTGTGGATTCAGGTGCCCACTGAGGTCTTGTGACATATCTCCTAAAAATAAGGGAGGGGACTACTCTATTTCTTTAGAGGTTGCAAAAAATGAAACTGGAATAAGTTTCTCTTGCTTATTATTTTCAAAACAAATTATGAAAAAAGCAAATAAGATGAACTGATAAAAATAATAATTTAATATTGATGATGACAATAAGAGTTGACTCATATAGAGATGTTAGATATGGTTCCAGTTCCAAGTATTCTGAATACATTAGGTTGGGTGTACATTAGATTATTTAATCTCAAGAATACCATGGAGCAGGTATAATCATTCTCTTGTTTACAGATGAAAAAAAATTGAGCCATAGTTAAGTAACTAGTTCATAGCAAAACAGCTGGCAAGTCAGTCCTCTGCTGAATTTATGCCTTGTAATTCCCACAGAAATTTTTCATAACCTTTTTAAAGTATAATTTCAGTTTTAGATGGGTGCACCTTCAGAGGAAAGTAAGGTTGTTCACCTAATCCAATCCCACTTTTAGCCCAAATCTCACAGTCTGAGCTTATTAAGATGCAGCATATTATCCACACAGATTTGCTGATGAATTTGAAATAAGTCGACAATGGCTTGGGGTCACTGTGTCTGTCTCAGGACACAGAAGCCTCCCATGGGGCCAAGGTGTGTAGTGCCAAAGTCAAAGCTGTGTTTGAAGTTTTCCAAGTGTAAGTACAGATGGCAATGCACAGAGTGCTCTCAGAAGCACCTCTTGTCCAATCATGATGTTTGGAAGACAGTGAGAAGCATGGCTGTGTAATCTGGGGGCCAAATTCCAGTTTTCTGAAGAAAAGAGGGCTTTTCAGATTTGTCTCTGGAAGTGGATGAATCCATGTCAACATTTCTTTCCTTCCTTCCTTCGTTTGTTTGTTCCTTCCTTTCTCCGTCCCTCCCTCCCTCCCTCCTTCCTTCCCCGTCATACTGATACTGAAAGGGCCTTGGGTTTGCTAGGCAAGCCACTCTACCACTTGAGTCACTCTGCTAGTCTAACGCCAACATTTTCTCTCTCTGATGTGTGACAGGAGAAACAGGAATATGAACCAAATTTTTTTCAGCTGAACTTTAAATTCTGTGCTGTGGATCTTTAATGTTTGCCATGAGCAAAACTGCCTTAGTTTGTTTATCATTTTTCTCAGAAAAAAAATGTGAGTTAACATTCTAGAGATAAAATATTTGTGTACATTCTATTTTGTTGTTTTAGAATGAATCCCATAAAAGTAGAATTGCTGCACCAACACTAGCTGAGCATGTCTGAAGCTTGTGTCCTGGTAAAACAAGTTGCTAGGTTGCTCTGAAGAAATGTCATGCTCACTTACAAAGCTCATCATCTCCCCAGTGGTAGTGGGTGAGGGTTTGCTGGAGGGCATCCTGGCCAGTCTTAGGGATCATTTGAAAACAGAAGAAAAAGCAAACTCAGTCCCTTCCATGTGTGGGGAGATGGTACTTATTATTACTGTTTTTTTTGAGTCAAGCTCTCGCTGCGTAGCCCAGTATAGCCTGGAGCTCATTAGCATGCTGCTTCAGTTTCCCAGTGCTGGGATTATATGTGTACAGCATCACACGTGATGTGCTTAATTATTTTAATTTATACTTATTGATTTCTGATGAAGGTAATATTTTGTAGGCTTTATAGGCCACTCTCTTTGCAAACTGTCTGCTGTGAGTATTCTTTTCCTGTTTTACTACTGACATGTATAAAATGTCGTTTTAAAGACAACGGTAACTTTAGCATACAGTGCCAGCACTCTGCTAAGCCTGCTGCTCTCACATACAGGCAGATATTTTTCTAGGTGGTTCGTATTTTAAAATACTCAGATGAGGTCATCATTCTGACTTCTTAAGGCTGTTTTTAGACCAGTCTGTTTTAGAAGACTACATTAGTTCACTTTTAGCATTTACCATCTTGGAGGGGGACTGAGGCACAGAGCCTGTGTAGGCTGCCTCGAGTGTGCAGCTCAGAGCCTGTCTTTCATCTCCAAGGCACCTGGTGCCAATCGGAAGGTTGCATCACACAGACACTACCCTGGACACTATGACCTATGATTACAGAGGGCGACCTCAGCATTAAGTTCCAAATGCTCTGAGGGCCTTCGTTGTTTTTGCTCTTCTGTGGATGTCAATGAGGGACAGCAGGCTTTGAGAGACTGCTGCCACTTTCCTGTGACACTAAAACATGGGGTGAGAGTGGTCCAGAGAGCTCTTGTACAATTATATCTAATCACCTGTAAGAAGTTATACAGTGTTATGATTGGGGAAGAATAGCAACCACTCACTGGCCCTCAAAATATCCTGAGCCAGACATTTCTCCTTTGTGGTTTTGGAAACTGCTTACTCTGTTGTCATGGCTATGCAAAACCTGGTCTAAATGGCTCCTCTCCTAACATTTGGGAAGGGATCTAACTCCACAATCTATCCTTCTTTTCCTTCAAGATGACCTTCAGGATACTGCATGGCTTTTGGATACAGTCACGGTACAAAGCTTATGGTTGGGTTGGTCCCACAAGATGCTTTCTGTCTTCATTTGTTTATTCTTGCTACAAGTATGGTGTTGCCTGAGCTCACTTCAGTTTTGGATGGTATCTGCCTGGAAGTCTTGGCCTTTCCTTGCATGGAGAGGTAAGACCCAAGGTTTAGGCTTAGGAATTGGAGTTGAAATATGCAAAAGCAGTTTTTCCCTCATGTTGGCTCTGGCCCATTAAGCTAATGGAACCTGAGAGAGTAGCTTGTGACTGTTTACTTGGTACACAAGTTCTGTTCACTTGGTGTGTACTGGGGAATGAGAAGTCACCTGCTTCCTCTCTGGACACAGTCCTTCCTCAGGGACTAAAGCAGAAGGATGGAAAATGATTAGATAGTAGTTTTCAAATCAGAATATGCTTTGGAATGAATTAGGACACTTGTTAAATCTAGATTCTGGGCACTGTTCCAGATTGTCTCAATATGACAGGGTAGGGCTTGAGAGTCTGTGCTTGTAATTAATTAATTGATTAATTAATTAATTATGCAGAAGGTAATTCTATTGCAACCCATCTGGAATTTGGAAAGCAATGTTTTGGGACAGAATTGGAACAATAACTTGTCTTGACCCAAATCATCCAATGATGACATCAATTGCAACATCTTTCTTCCCACAAATCTGAACAGTAGTTTAATGCTATTTTTGGCCAGAGGATTATTTTTAAGTGTAAATTAATTATTGCGATAATTAAGATCAGTGAAAGATGACTGCCTTTTGCAAATTTAGTCTATAAATATAGCATCCATGCGGCAATGGATACTCACATTCATCCGACTTACACCATCTTGGCACCCATAGTGGCTCATCTCATTAAGCAATTGCGAGATTGATAGTCAACAGTCAACTGGTTTGTGCAATGCCAGGCATGCTCTATGGCTTGTTCTCTGGATGCTTTCTCCCATCCTGCTTCTTGCTATTTTACATGCACTTCTCCTTCTCCTGTAATGAGGGCTAGTGTTGGCAGATACCAGAACTCTACAGGCTTTGTCACAGAAGTGAAAAGGTAGCCTAAGAGCATCCAGAAGGTACCTAAACATCCCAATAAGGCTCTTTCCCAATGCAATCACATGGCTGAATCTAACACATGGTGATGCCCATTTAGGAAGGGCCTTTGGAGATAGAAGTAGCTTTTGTTGGCAGACGAATGAATGAATCTAGCTGCGACCCAAGAATTCATGACATCCCACTCCCACAGATTGCAGGAGTCACAAAGTTCTCTTGTGCATTTCCCCCTTGTGGAAATCTAGCCAATAACAGCAACAAAAGTGCTCATATGCATCTTCTGAAGCTCAGTGGCAGATGGGAACAACCCCCACAAGGCTTGTGCCAGAATGAAGCTGTAATATCAGCCCCCAAGATGAATGTTGTAGAAACACCCTGGGGAAAATCTCAGGTCCTGCTCTCATGGGCAACCAAATCCTTCACCTCCTGGGCTTCTCACTTGGATAAAGGGGGTGTGGCTGACAGCAAAGTGAAAATACAGAAAGTGATAAGGGAAGCAGAGACAGGGCCACATTTAGAGGAGACAGGTATCATCTCTGTAAGTCTATCTCACAGTTAAAAAAAATCAGAATCAAAGGTGTAAGTGAAACATGAACAGGACTAATGCACAAAAGTCACTTTAGAATTGGCTTCTATTCCTAAATACTCATTCCATATCCATATGACCACTTGATGCCAGAAATACTAAACACTTGCATTGATTGTCACAGGTATTAGAAATAAAGTTAGAAGAAGAAAAATCAGCTCAGCTTGGAAAACATGCATCTGGGAGGCAACAGGGAAAGCCAGGTAGGACAAGCTGGATTCAGTCTGATTCTCACAGCAGGAGTATTCAAAGGGTTCAGCTTGTCGTACAAGTGGGCTCTACAACTTGGACAGCAACATGACAAATCTCTTTAGATATAATTGAATCACTTTTGACCTTGGGAATGGGAGTGTGCTTAAGATAGGGCACACTGGTACAATATTCACTTGGACATTCATTAACTGCTTTATGCAAATAATATTTTATTGTGTTAGACCTTCATAGAAAGAGCAGTGGCTCTTTCTATGCCACTGCTCTATTTCCATAGGGTGCTTATTGAACTAGGAACTGAAGATAAAGTGAGAGGCCTCTGCCTTTCTGTAGAATATAGTGGATAGGAAAAAAGGACTTGGAATGAAAGAGTCATCAAATACATGTGGTGAGACCAGATTTACAGTCACGATTAAGTTGTAGAAAGAAACATTCCATAATTGAACTTCAGTTGTTATCAAGATCCTCTTTCTGCTAAGGAGTTTTAAGAGTCCTTTTTCCTAATGCTTTTGGTAATTTCATTGTCAATTTAGAAGTCAAGGTTGGTTGATTAAAATTTATTGATTAAAGAAGGGCCTCTCTGTTCTTAAGAGTTATTCACTTCAGTTTTTCTCCCCAGGTTTGGATCTGGGTAAAGGAAAAATAACACACCAGCACGGCCCTGGGCAGAGGCCTGCTCTTCCTGGATGCTTGCTGTTCTTTTCTGAAAGTCTGGTCCTCCTGGTGGTTGGCAAGTGGGTTTAATCACAGCCTGCTCACCTTTGTGTTCAGTCCCCTCTGTGAGAGGACTGGTGTGAATGCTCCCTTTCTCAGACTCCTATTGGTTTGGGATCTGTCTACTGCTCTGACAAAATTTAGAACTATGTGAAAGGCTAAAAGAGGAGGGCCTGATACAATGCCTTCCAGTGACCTCAGATACACAGAAAACTGGTGGACTCATCAAATATGTACTCTTCTAAAAAGAGATGGTATACCTTCCTCTTCAGTCTCATAAAGATGCACTGGTCTAATTAAGATTAAGACTGCTTAGTCTTGGGTTACTAGGTGCCATCATCTGCAGACAAGTGGTCTCTTAAGCACTAATTGTTGGATCTGATCCTCATGTTGTACTTTGTAGATAGCAGCTGTACAGGAGAGCAATCTCTGGGGGTCAATCCTCCACCTAAATGTTACTTTTATTTAGTGACTTCACCTACTCACTAAAAATGGAACTGTGTTTACTGAAGAGAAGCGGTGACAAAGTTCAGGCATTCCAATTAAAGATTTCTTCATTTGTTTTCAATCGTGACCACAGCCACAATTCTGTTAAAGAGAATTGCAGTTGTGTGAATTTCCTTAAAGCTTCTGAACCTGAAAAAAATACACTGGATAAACCAGGAGTCTCCTGGGAGAGAGGAGGCACCCCAAAACAGACTTACAAAGAGAGACTATTCAATCCCATTATCCTTGACTCTTTCCTATATTCATTCAATAAATAGTTAAATATGTAGGGTATCTACTCTACGTTGGTGTAGGAAGTTGGACAGAGAGAGGAAGGATGATGAATGGAGACAGAGCGAGATCGAGAGCAAGGGGAAGAGAGAAGGAAAGTGTGATGGGGAGAAGTCTAGCATTATGTGTAAAACATGGTCTTTGCTTTAAAAACACAGGCCTATTGGTGACAAAGATGGTGTATATTCACAGAGAAAAGGGATACTTTTGGAATTAAGAGTAATGCATGACAATAGTACAAAAGCTCTCTCATGCTATCTGGATCATGATTTAGTGTCAAGCATAAGCTGGGGAAGTGAAAATGACTGGCCCATGGAAGCACAGCCAGGGTAAGTCCTATGCAGTTCCATGAAGTGGGGATACATTTTGGATAGACAGGAAAGAGAAGGGGTGTCCCCAGAGCACTGACTAGGCTCAGCCTAGCTGGAGTGAGGGGGGGGGGTCTTTTTAAAAGAAGCATAACGCATTATAATGAAAAATTAAGAGCACAGGTTTTAGAACCAGAAAATTCTGAAGTGAAACCCCTCCTCCATTCCTGAGAACTGTGTACCTGAAAGCAGGGACTTAAACTTCCTGTGCCCCTCAGGTTTTTTAATCTTTGAAAATGCAACAAAAATACTTATCTAATGAAGTAACTGTAGTGACTGTAAGAAGAATATACACTTGCATGGCATACAGCAGGCCCTGTGTGTATAACAACTACCTGGAGGGAAATGTGAGCTCCTTTCCTCTTGTACGTACTGCTTTAAACGCACAAACACTGATGCATATACTATCTTATTTGGTCCTCAACACAGCCTTGTGATGTGGATACAGCAGGCAGGTATAAATATCCTCATTTTAGAGGTCTTATGAGATTTCTACTGTACCTTCTTTCCTTAGGGAAACAGAGAAGAAGAGAGAAGTGGAAAAGCGTTCTATGATCAGCTCAAAAACTTGAAGATTAGGGAAGGTGTTTGGATTTTAATTCAACAGCTAATAGGATGCCAGTGAACATTTTAAAACAGAAAAATGAAAGGATAGCAGTAGTTTCGAAAGACTAATCTGGCAGTGTGGGGCAAATTGGATTGAGAAGGATTTATTCAAGTATGCCTCAAAGGCAAGTATTTTGGGTGTTGCTGCTTATAAAAGTATTAGGTTACTGTGCCCAACAGTGGGCTGCTAATTCAATTAGACAGCATTTCCTCATTGCCAATGAGACATGTGCAGTAGTCCATCTGCTGCTCTTGCCTGCCTCTTTCTCCCTTGCACAGTGATGACAATGATGAGGAGGATAATAAAAATGATACAATAGCTACCAGTTGTGAACACCAACATTGTATCAGAACTGGGTATGCATGACAACACTGAATTCTCATTATATTGCAGATGAGGACTGTCAAGAACAGAGAGGTTAGCTAACTGGCCTAGAGTAACAGGGCTAGAGCTTAGAATGCAGATTTGAATCTAGTTCTTATTCCAAAGCTCAAGCCTTTTCACTGTCATTTCTCTTTCAGTGTTTGGGAAGCTGTCTTTTATCAAGACAAAGGAAGTATTTCATTTATGCTAATGCTGCATCAAACTCCAGCCCCGCAACACTGGCTTCCTTAACTGTTTTCTTATCTTTCTTTTTTTTTTTTTTCCTGGTGGTACTAGGGTTTGAACTTGGGGTCTCATGGGTGCTGGGCAGACTTCCTTAGCTATTTAATTGATGAAATCATCAGAGTCACCCATGAGAGGGCTGTTCTGAGTCATCCTGGGCTCTGCATGAGATCAGCCCAACACCTCACACTCTGAACTTGTCTCAGGGCATAGCCTCATATCTTGGAGATTTGTCCACCTTGACAGTCCAAGTCTACACAGACAATGTGGTATAGATGCTTTTTACCCTACCATGGGATAACATCCCTTAAATGCCCTTCATAAACAAATATCATAAATGGAAATACATCAAATCTACCTAACCCTACAGAATATCCTCATTTAGCAGAGTGCACTGCAGAGTCGTAATTGCGTGGTTGACTGGGGGCTGCAGGTTGCTATAATTGTCAGCATCAAACCCAGCTTGGAACTGATGTCACTAGCCAGGGAAAAGATCAAAATTCACAATTTGAAGGATGGTTTCTGCTGAACGCTATTGCTTTCACACTTTTGTAAAGTTGAAAAATTGTAAGTCAAACCAATGTAAGTTGGGGGGCCGTCTGTATTTCTGAGACACAATCTCATACTGATGTGAATCTTCTATAGGTTCTCAGGTCTCCTCGGGCTTTCAGGATTGAGAAAGAGCTCTGGAGTCAGTCAACAATCCAGGTCTTTGACACCTGGGCTGGCTACACCCAGCCCCAATGCTACTTGTCCCCCTAGTGACACATAAATTCTTTTCTTTTCCTCACAGATCATGCTTTCTGGCTGGTGCTGAGCCTTTCTCTTCCCTACTCCTTTACCTTTTCACTTGCTCACTTTATTCCAAAAGGTCCAGCATTTGAAAAGGAAGGTCGCCTTCTGGTGTGGCTTTCTTCAAGTGCCTCACCTTCCACATGCATTTTGCCATTAGTTTCCAACATCATCATATTACAATAATCTGGGTACTTTGTCCCATATCAGCTATGTCCCCCACAAAGTTCATATATTCGAAACTATCCCCATGAGTTAATGGTGTTTGGAGGTAGGGCCTTGGGAGGTAATTAGGACAAGATGAATTATAAGTGAGGCCCCCATGTTATTAGAGGCTTTATAAGAAGAGAAAGAGACCCAAGCCAGCACACTTGTTCTGTCTTATTATGTTATCATGGAGCAAGAAGGCCCTCACCGGATGCTGGTACCATGCTCTTGGACTTCCCAGCCTCCAGAAACATGAGTTAAATAAAATTCATGAAATAAATATTCAGTGTCAGGTATTCAGCAGCAGAAAATGGACTGATACTATCTCTCTGTTAGATTGTAAATGCCTTGAAATAAGCCTCCATTGTTCAATTCACTATCTTTGCACAACTTCTGTTCTGTCATAATGGTTTAAATATGATGTTTGAATGAGTAAGTAGGGGATGAATGAATGAAATGGTCTTGAGTAGCACTCTACAAAGTTCTAGCATTCCAAAGTCCACAAAATCTATCCCTAATCTGGAGGTACTTATGGGGGATGTGGCAATTGTCAGCCTGCTCAGGAGCAAAGGAGAAGGAAGGATGATCCAGCACTGAGAAGCTCTCATTGGCATGTTGAAATCCAGGTAGGGGGATGGAGGGAGAGACTCACTCATTTTGTGTAGGCACTGGAAGCCGGTCAGCTCTGACTCATAGCTATGTTCCTCAGCTCTTATTAAAAACTAGTCTTCAGGGAGTTCTTAGAAGGAGCACTCATAGAAACAGCATAGGGAGGAGTGAGCTCTGAATGGACACTGAAACACAGCCTGCCCTGAAGAGGCCAGCTTCTGAAATAAGGTGTGCAGGAAGGGAAGAGAATGCTCTTAGAGTCATGACTTTTCATGTGATTATTTGCATTTATTGCAACTCCTGCTTATATAATATGATAATAATTTACACACCTAGATTTAGCTTCCCAACATGTCAATCTCTCTGAGATGCAGTGCTAAATCAGAAGTAACCAAATTTAGCAGTGCTAAATCAGATATGCCCAAAGTAACTGGGTGTACCACAAAATGAACACATAAAAGCTTATGCCCTGCACTCATAGGAGGCCCCCTCAGACACTGATTTAGAGTCAATTTTTCTTTACATATAATTCTACAAAGTGATAGGTAGGTATTGCTGTGGATAAGAGTAAAGGCTTTGGAGAAGACTGCATTTATTCTAATAGGGCTCTGACATTTATTAGCTGAGTGACTCCATTTTCTGAACTGTACGGTGGAAAGAATTACAGACCACACTTACAGGTTTGATGTAAGGATGACAGCACTCAATAGATATTAGCTGGCATTATGAAATATGGATTGGAAGCAGAAAATAAGATGTGTGTTGAGTGCCAAGGCGACTGAGGTTTGATAATAACACAGACATAGACATGAAAAGGTTCATAGTATGGGGCTTCAAGCCCAGTCACTACAAAGCATAAGAAATGCTCTGTCTTTTTGGGGTTTTCAATTAATTAGGAAGATGTACATTAGCAGAAGAACATATAACATCATCCAGGAGTGGTTTGAAGGAAAGTGAAGCAGGGCATGGCAGAGAAGGTGGTGAGGAGGTTACAGAAAGCTTCTTTGAGAAAAAGTGACAAGAGGGAATGCCACTCATGAAAAACTGGGGAAGAACAGTCTTGGCCAAGGGAAGAGAAGCTGCAGGGCTGTGAGCCTTCATTGTGCTTGATGGGTTTTAGGAGTCATGAGAATATACATCTCATGAGGCAGGTCTTTTGGTCTGGTTCATTCACTAGATAATATCTACTCAGTCACTATTCTGGAATAAATGAATAAATGCAAGGAGGTCAGTGCAGAGAGAGCACTGGAAACCAGGATAAGCATACTATAAGGAAAGGTCCTCAGAACAGAGGGTCCAGACTACATGGGGCTGTGGGAGTCATGGGGAGCACTTTGGCATTATTCTAAGAATGATGAGAGGCTGCTGGGGGCTTGGGACAGGATGTGACTCACAGTGTAAATGCACTATGCTGGCTGATGGTGGGAATAATACACTGTAAAAGATGAGAATGGACACAGAGAACCCAAGAAACAGGTTAATTTGAATGAGGGACAATAGGGCTTAACCTAGGTGTAATGGTATAGGTGGTGACAAATGGTTAAGTTGTAAGTATATGCTATGTTCGTCACTGCAGAACTTGGGGGAGTGTGAAATTGGTGGAGAACTAGGCCACCCACATGACAGAGTGGATAGGCAAAATGTGGCAGATGTGTATTATTGAAAATTAGAGAGCATTGAACTACACAATGAACAGAGATAGGCATAACTATTTAAAATGTGGTATGGAAGAGAAGACTCCAAGATGGCAGCTAGAGGGAGGAAGCAGAAAGCGAGCCTCCTATAGTGAAATCTTGGAGAGACACTGGAGACACACTTTGCAGGCATAATCACTGAGAAGAGGCATAACTATGACCCCTCCACACCTCCTGCTGGTGCAGAGAATCTCCACTTCACGTTAAACGGAGAAACCAGGAGGGCCCCCGGGCTGTCAGTCACCCACGCCCATACGGCGCGGGAAGACGCGGACCAGGTGAGCTTCGCGGTACTGCGGTAGTCCCACAGACAAGCCTGGGCCAGAGCAGCATAGCCCCCTGGACAGACTGACTTCCACCCAGGGAAAAAAGAGAAACTGACTAATAGGCAATAAGAACAATAAAGACACACAGGAAAGAGGGTGGGGCGCACTGAGTGCCGAAGATTGGGAGAAGGGAATCCTTCTCAGGACTGTAAATAAACAAGCCGGGTGGGCCGGAGAGGCTCTGGCAGAAGCAGGGGCGCGTGCCCAGCAACCAGGAACCGGAAAGCTTGTGAGAGGAGGGAAGACCCACTTCCCACGTGAACTGTAAACAAACATGGTGGCTGGCAGGAGCAGCAGCACTGCCCAGTAATCAGGAGCAGGAAAGCTTGTGAAAGTGGCGGTGGGAGGAAAACTCCACAGGAGAGGGGGGAAGACCCACCTCCCACATGAACTGTAAATAAACACGCAGGCCTGACAACACAAGTGCAGTGTCACCTTTCCCAGTGCTTGGAAAGGGGAAAGCTTGTAGCAGAGGCTCCCACACAGGAGAACTCTGAGCAAACAAAGCCTGCGGGGCCAGGTGAGTGCTAAGCTCACCCCAGAGATCTGCATAAATAACGCCGCCAGCAACAGCAGGCTGACAGCAGTAGGCAGGCAAGCCACAGCTGCAGATACCATTCTCAGAACTGTCTCCAGACTCTTTTTTTTTTCTTTTTTCTTTGTCTCCCTACCTTTGATGAGAGAACAACTGAATTACACCTGCAAGCTGAAAAACTTACTGAAACTGTATTGCACTTGAACATGGGACACTAGGTGGGGTTTTTTGTGTGTGTGTGTGTATAGTTTTGTTCTTCTTTATGCGTCCCCTTTGATGAGACAACTACAGAACAACATCTGAGGCACCATCTCCAGGATTGGAGATTGAGACTTCACTGCCTTTGAACTTGGAGGTGTTTTGGTTTTTTGGTTTTTTAGTTTTTTTTAATTTTCTATTTTATCATTTTATTTTAATACATTTTTATAAATAGATTTTTCTTTCAATTACTTATTTTTTATTTTTATTCTTCCTTTTTTTTATTTTTAATTTTCAATCATCTCTCTGTCTCTCTAATGTCTGTTAAGCTTACTGTCGATTAGTACACTAAAGCTCCCTGTTCATACCTTTGAAATCTTCTTGTCTGACACCTTGTTCTGTTTTCTCCGTCCAGCCTGTGTATTTGTTTTTCCCATTTCTTTAACTTCTTGCTTTCCATCTCAGCTCACCCTTCCATTCTAAATATTACCATTGTTATTATTACAAGCTAGAAAATACTTAATTGCACACAGTACAGGGACAGTAACAACACCAAAGACAATGACGGGAAGACAGAAAAAACAGGGAAACCAGTTTCTCCACAGCAAAAAATTAGCACAGGAACCAGAGGGGAATGAAGAAAACAGGTACTCAGATCCAGACTCCAACAAAATGAAGATAAACTATGCCAAAGGACCCAATGAAGCCCACAAGAATAATTTAAAAGAAGACATACTACAGGAACTCAATGACATTTTTATACAGATGATGCTGGATAGGGTCAACCAAAATGTACAGGAGACACTCAAGAAATTCCAAGACAACAAAAATAGAGAATTTGAAAAAACAAAAGAAGAAATAAAGGAAACCATAGAAGCACTGTATAAACACCAAAGTGAAAGAGAGAATATGATGAATAAACAGATAAATGAACTCAGGACAAAAATAGACAACATTAAAGAGGAAACCAGCCAGGATATGGAAAACCTCAGAAAAAAGAATGAAACAGAACTGCAAAACAAAATGGAAGGCCAATCCAGCAGAATAGAACAAACAGAAGACAGAATCTCAGAACTTTAAGATGAAATGGTAATTAAAGGAAAAACCAAAGAATTATTAATTAAACAACTCAAGACCTGTGAAAAGACAATGCAAGAACTCACCGACTCCATCAAAAGACCAAACATCAGAATCATGGGCATCGAAGAAGGAGAAGAGGTGCAAGCAAAGGGAATGTGTAATATATTCAACAAAATAATAATGGAAAATTTCCCAAATCTAGAGAAAGATATACCCATACAGATGCAAGAGGCCTCCAGGACACCAAACAGACCAGATCAAAATAGAACTACCCCACGACATATCATCATTAAAACAATAAGTTCCGAAACTAAGGAAAGAATATTGAAGGCTGTAAGAGAGAAAAAACAAGTAACATACAAAGGTAAACCCATGAAAATCACAGCAGACTTCTCAACAGAAACATTAAAAGCAAGAAGAGCGTGGGGTGAGATCTTCTGGGCACTGAATGAAAATAACTTCAACCTGAGGACCCTCTACCCAGCAAAACTATCATTCAAAATAGATGGAGCAATAAAAGTCTTCCATGATAAGCAGAAACTAAAACAATATGTGACCAAAAAGCCACCACTACAAAGGATTCTTCAAGGGATTCTGCACATAGAAAGTGAAACCCAACTTAACCATGAAAAGACAGGCAGCACCAAACTACAGGAAAAGCAAAAGCAAGACAGTAGAGAGTAGCCTCAACTTAGGTACACACAATCAAACCTTCAAACAACTAAGACAACTAAATGACAGGAATCACAACATACCTATCAGTACTAACGCTTAATGTTAATGGACTTAATTCACCCATCAAAAGGCACCACTTGATGAAATGGATTAAAAAGGAAGATCCAACAATTTGTTGCTTACAGGAGACTCATCTCACTGACAGAAATAAGCATAGGCTAAGGATGAAAGGCTGAAAGAAGATTTACCAAGCCAATGGCCCCCAAAAACAGGCAGGAGGAGCAATACTTATCTCTGACAAAGTAGACTTCAAACCTACATTAATCAAACGAGATAAAGAAGGACATTCCATACTAATAAAAGGGGAAATAGACCAAAAGGAAATAATAATCATCAACTAGTATGCACCCAATGTCAATGCACCCAATTTCATCAAACATACCCTGAAAGACCTAAAAGCATATATAAACGCCAACACAGTGGTTGTGGGAGACCATAACACCCCATTATCATCAATAGATAGGTCATCCAAACAAAAAATCAATAAAGAAATCCAAGATCTAAAATATACAATAGATCAAATCGACCTACTTGATGTCTACAGAACATTTCATCCAACTTCTACACAATATACATTCTTCTCAGCTGCCCATGGAACCTTCTCCAAAATAGATCATATCCTAGGGCACAAAGCAAGTCTCAGCAAATATAAGAAAATAGAAATTATACCGTGCATACTATCTGATCACAATGCAGTAAAAGTAGAACTCAACAACAAAAGTAAAGACAAAAAACATGCAAACAGCTGGAAACTAAATAACTCATTACTTAATGAAGAATGGATCATTGATGAAATAAAAAAGGAAATTAAGAAGTTCCTGGGAGTCAATGAAAATGAAAACACAACCTTCCGGAACCTATGGGACACAGCTAAGGCAGTCCTGAGAGGAAAGTTTATAGCATGAGTGCATATATTAAAAAGACTGAAAGATCCCAAATCAATGACCTAATGATACATCTCAAACTCCTAGAAAAACAAGAACAAGCAAATCCCATAACAAATAGGAGAGAAATAGTAAAAATACGAGCTGAAATCAATGAAATAGAAACCAAAAAAACCATACAAATAATTAATGAATCAAAAAGTTGGTTCTTTGAAAAAATAAACAAGATTGACAGACCCCTGGCAAACCTGACTAAAATGAGGAGAGAAAAAAACCCAAATTAGTAGAATCAGGAATGCAAAAGGGGAGATAACAACAAATACCATGGAAGTCCAGGAAATCATCAGAGACTACTTTGAGAACCTATATTCAAATAAATTTGAAGATCTAAAAGAAAAGGACAGATTTCTAGATACATATGATCATCCAAAACTGAACCAAGAGGAAATTAATCACCTGAATAGATCTATAACACAAAATGAAATTGAAGCAGCAATCAAGAGTCTCCCCAAAAAGAAAAGTCCAGGACCTGATGGATTCTCTGTTGAATTCTATCAGACCTTTAAAGAAGAACTGATACCAACCCTCCTTAAACTGTTCCACGAAATAGAAAGGGAAGGAAAACTGCCAAACACATTTTATGAAGCCAGCATTACACTTATCCTAAAACCAGGCAAAGACACCTCCAAAAAGGAGAACTATAGGCCAATCTCCTTAATGAACACTGATGCAAAAATCCTCAACAAAATAATGGCAAACCGAATTCAACAACACATCAAAAAGATTATTCACCACGACCAAGTAGGCTTCATCCCAGGGATGCAGGGGTGGTTCAACATACGAAAATCAATAAGCGTAACACACCACATTAACAGAAGCAAAGACAAAAACCACTTGATCATCTCAATAGATGCAGAAAAAGCCTTTGATAAGATCCAACATCATTTCATGATAAAAGCTCTAAGAAAACTAGGAATAGAAGGAAAGTACCTCAACATTATAAAAGCTATATATGACAAACCTACAGCCAGCATTATACTTAATGGAGAAAAACTGAAACCATTCCCTCTAAAATCAGGAACCAGACAAGGATGCCCACTATCTCCACTCCTATTCAACATAGTACTGGAATTCCTAGCTACAGCAATTAGGCAAGAAGAAGGAATAAAAGGAATACAAATAGGTAAAGAAACGGTCAAAATATCCCTATTTGCAGACGACATGATCCTATACCTTAAAGACCCAAAAAACTCTACTCAGAAGCTTCTAGACATCATCAATAGCTATAGCAAGGTAGCAGTATATAAAATCAACATAGAAAAATCATTAGCATTTCTATACACTAACAATGAGCAAACGGAAAAAGAATGTATGAAAACAATTCCATTTACATAGCCTCAAAAAAATCAAATACCTAGGTGTAAACCTAACAAAAGATGTGAAAGACCTCTACAAGGAAAACTATACACTTCTGAAGAAAGAGATTGAGGAAGACTATAGAAAGTGGAGAGATCTCCCATGCTCATGGATTCATAGAATCAACATAGTAAAAATGTCGATACTCCCAAAAGTAATCTACATGTTTAATGCAATTCCCATCAAAATTCCAATGACATTCATTAAAGAGATCGAAAAATCTACCATTAAATTTATATGGAAACACAAGAAGCCACGAACAGCCAAGGCAATACTCAGTCAAAAGAACAATGCAGGAGGTATCACAATACCTGACTTCAAACTATATTACAAAGCAACAACAATAAAAACAGCATGGTACTGGCACAAAAACAGACAAGAAGACCAGTGGAACAGAATAGAGGACCCAGATATGAAGCCAGACAACTATAACCAACTTATCTTTGACAAAGGAGCTAAAAATATACGATGGAAAATAGCAGCCTCTTCAACAAAAACTGCTGGGAAAACTGGTTAGCAGTCTGAAAAAAACTGAAACTAGATCCATGTATATCACCCTATACCAATATTAACTCAAAATGGATCAAGGACCTTAATATCAGACCACAAACTCTAAAGTTGATACAGGAAAGAGTAGGAAATACTCTGGAGCTAGTAGGTATAGGTAAGAACTTTCTCAATGAAACCCCAGCAGCACAGCAACTAAGAGATAGCATAGATAAATGGGACCTTAAAAAGCTAAAAAGCTTCTGTTCATCAAAAGAAATGGTCTCTAAACTGAAGAGAACACCCACAGAGTGGGAGAAAATATTTGCCAGCTACACATCAGACAAAGGACTGATAACCAGAATATATAGGGAAGTTAAAAACTAAATTCTCCCAAAACTAATGAACCAATAAAGAAATGGGCAAGTGAACTAAACAGAACTTTCTCAAAAGAAGAAATTCAAATGGCCAAAAAACACATGAAAAAATGCTCACCATCTCTAGCAATAAAGGAAATGCAAATTAAAACACACTAAGATTCCACCTCACCCCTGTTAGAATAGCCATCATTAGCAACACCACCAACCACAGGTGTTGGCGAGGATGCGGGGGAAAAAGGAACCCTCTTACACTGTTGGTGGGAATGTAAACTAGTACAACCACTTTGGAAAAAAATTTGGAGGCTACTTGAAAATCTAGACATTGATCTACCATTTGATCCAGCAATACCACTCTTGGGGATATACCCAAAAGACAGTGACACAGGTTACTCCAGAGGCACCTGCACACCCATGTTTATTGCGGCACTATTCACATAGCCAAGTTATGGAAACAGCCAAGATGCCCCACCACTGACGAATGGATTAAGAAAATGTAGTATCTATACACAATGGAATTTTATGCAGCCATGAAGAAGAACGAAATGTTATCATTCACTGGTAAATGGATGGAATTGGAGAACATCATTCTGAGTGAGGTTAGCCTGGCCCAAAAGACCAAAAATTGTATGTTCTCTCTCATATGTCGACATTAGATGAAGGGCAAACATAACAATGGGATTGGACTTTGAGCACATGATAAAAGTCAGAGCACACAAGGGAGGGGTGAGGATAGGTAAGACACCTAAAAAACTAGCTAGCATTTGTTGCCCTTAACACAGAGAAACTAAAGCAGATACCTTAAAGCAACTGAGGCCAATAGGAGAAGGGGACCAGGAACTAGAGAAAAGGTGAGATCAAAAAGAATTAACCTAGAAGGTAACACACACGTACAGGAAATTAATGAGTCAACTCCCTGTATAGCTATCCTTATATCAACCAGCAAAAACCCTTGTTCCTTCCTATTATTGCATATACTCTCTCTACAACAAAATTAGAAATAAGAGCAAAATAGTTTCTGCTGGGTATTGAGGGGGGAAGCGGGAGGGGGTGGAGTGGGTGGTAAGGGAGGGTGGGGGGCAGGGGGGAGAAATGACCCAAGCCTTGTATGCACATATGAATAATAAAATAAAAAAAATGTGGTATGTAGTACATGTTACAGAAAGACAAAGACCTATGCAAATGCCATTCCTATAAACTTAAAGAGTCTCCAGGAAATCTAATGTACCTTATAGGGTAGTATATATATAACCTCAAACTCTTTTGATACTTATATGTGATATTTGTTCCTTCACCCCCCCAACTGATGGCAGAGAAAGGAAAGAAGATTGAGTAAAAAGAAAAAGGAATCCTAAAATAAAACGTGACAGTATGTCATAAAATAAGGAACATGATTAACTAAGAGGTCCCTGAATCTCAATTCCAAAGAAATGTCCTCCCAAGTCCTAAGTCCTAATGACCAACTTTTCTATGAGACAGTATATAAAATCAGTTTACTTTTCAGGTATATGTACTTCCTGGCCTCCAAGATGCTCCCCAGTTATCACTGCCTCCAGGTACTCATGCCAGTGTCTAGTCCTTTCTCAGACTGAATAGGAATGGCCTGTGAGCCAGTGGGATACTACAGAAATGATATTGTGTGACTGCCAAGGCTACGTCATAAAAGGTATTTTACCTATGCCTTGCTGTCTTGGGTCACTTGCTCTGGGGAAGCCAGCTGCCATGTTGTGAGGACACTGAAGCAGCTACCTGGAGAGGTCCACAGGATAAGGAACTAAGGCCTCCTTTCACATGAATGAGCCACCTTGGAATCAAGTCCTCTAGTTCTCGTCAATCTTATGATGACTACACTTCTGCGCATATGTTTACTATAACCTCGTGAGACACCAAGCCAGAACACTCAAAGTATCTCTGGAGTTTCTGGTCCACAGAAACTCTTTAGGCTAATAAAAGACTGTGGTTGTTTTATATTGTTCAGTTCGGGGCAATTTGTTATGCAATAGATTAAGTGGATCTCTTTATTTCAGTGCTTGAACTCCCCACCCTCAGAGCTGCCTTACCAAGAGGTGTGAGGGAGTAAAAGCAGTGACTGCCTCCTTCCCTCCTAAAAGAAAAGGTGCTACAAGCAATAACTTGTCAAAACAAGTAATATCTAGTTCAGGTAAAATCAATTCCTGTGAAACTGGCTTTTATAAAATAAAATGTTGGCACTGAAGCCAACCTTAGAAGCATTGTTAAAGAGATGACTTAGTCCTAAGAGCTGCAGTGGTTTTCATGAAAGCACCACTTTCTTATTCTATAGACTTCTGAAAAATCACCTGGCTTTGAAATCTTTTCTGTTTGTTCTTTGCAATTTATGAAAGATCTGTAAAATACATAATAAACAGATGAACTCAAATCAGTGAAATAATTTTTCAATAAGGACTTGAAAAAATTTCCAAAGTATGTGTATGTGTAAGAGGGAGGGAGGGAGGGAGGGAGGGAGGGAGGGGGAGAGAGAGAGAGAGAGAGAGAGAGAGAGAGAACCTTTTAATCTATTAAGGAAGCTGGTGGTAGTAGTGCAGGCCTGTAATCCCAGCCCTGGGGAGGCTGAGGCAGGAAGATGGCAAGTTAGAGGCCATCTTGGACTGCACAGCAAGGTCTTTTCTCAAAAATAAAAGGGAACTTGGTCTTGATAGAAGCAAACAAGCACCTTATTTCATCATAGTGGAAAAAGCCACAGGTTTTGAAGTAGAAGTGTTTTCCTCCCTTACTGGAAACAATGTTTACTAGTCTGCCATACTACTTTAAATGGACAGCAACAAAACCATCAAGATTAAATTCTAGTAAATTAGAAGACCAGAGATTGAAAGGAATTTGTAATCTAAGGAAAAAACAAGATCTCTGTCCAGCCAATGGTTTGGACTTGTTGAGCAGGGAAGCTGGGGTTGGGTGTAGCAGTTACCATGGAATGGGAGCTCACTGAATCAGGGAAAGGAATGGAGGTCAGGCTGCAGGGTGTGTGACCCCTCCTAGGAGCCATGTGGCCTGAAATGGGATGCTGGCAAGAACATGGGGGTCAGGAATTAGGTTGAGCTAAGTTGGAAGGATTCTTAAGAGCTGACTGATAAACTGAACAGGCTGGAGGAAACTGGGTTGAGCAGAGGTTGATTCCCAGAATCTAAAGACAGAGACTTCCAGAAAGGGCAAAGGGAAGACCCGTAAGATCAGAAGCCTGGAAGACTCTCAGGTTTCAGAGAAAGAAACGATCTGTAATTCCAATAGAGCAGCCACCAGTGGCCACCACCTCAAATTAACAAAAACAGAAGTTAGTTTTTTCAACATGAATAATATTTTTTCTGGAAAAATACATAGCATTATATAATAATTGTAGATCTTTAATCATCCCACAGAAAACTTGACATGATGATGCATATTTGATAATTCTCAGGACTTTCTGAAGAGAGAGACAACAAGTATAGAGTGAAGATTATGAGTTTTGGATTAGGCAGTGGTCCTATTTTATCCTATCTTTGTCACCTTATGTACGCTAGTGAGCTTCAATTTCCAGAGGTTAATATTTACCGAGAGACTTCACTCTATGCCAGGCACTGTGCCCAGCACAGTTTCCTTAGGAGTCTCATAAAAACTTGCTTTGGTTTGAATGTGGGAAACTTTGTCCCCCAATGCAACAGTATTGGGAGATGGAATCTTTAAGAGGTTATTAGTTCAAGATGGCTCTGCCCTCATGAGCTGTGGGAATGGGTTTTATAGAAATGAGTTTGGCCCTGGCTTAATTCTGTCTTCCACCGTGGGTTGATGTAGAAAGAAGGCCCTTGCCTGATGCTGGCACCATTATATTGGACTTCCCAGTCTTCAGAACTGTGAGAAATATGAATGTATGTATGAGAAATATGTAAATTATACAAACATAATTTACACATAAATTATCACATTATAAGTTAGATTTATAATTGCAATACATAATTATATATAATATGCTTATAATTAAATATATTATTATATTCACATATAATTAAGTTACTCAGTCGGATGTATTCTGTTATGGCAATACACAATGGACTAAGACAAATCTTCTCAGTGCTATTCTCCTTCCAATTTGTGAATGAAGAAACTGAGGCTGTGAGGTTAACTCATTTTTCCAAGACCTCAGGTCTAAAGGTACTGATATCTGAAGGTGAGCACCTGACTACAGAGCCTGGGTTTAGCACTTCTCTATTATATGACCTCCTCCCTGGGAGGGAAAAGCTGCAGACTATCAGTTTTGAAGGTCCCAGAGGCAGAGGGGATTATCTGAGGAAATCAACCTTGGAAATAAGTTCTAGGAAGGCTCCACAAATTCATTACATCTGAATTTGTGACAATCAGATTCGCCTTAGGAAAGGGCTGCAATATCAGTGTCACATCCAGTCAAACAGGATGAAAGAACAGACAGGAAGAAGTGCAGGTGGCTTTTCACAGTGAGCCATGGCAGGCTGCAGCTGGAATTCCAACCAGGAACTTTCATGTGTTCTGGGCTTTCTTTAGCTGAAGGGATGCAATCATTCTGAACACGGGTAATTAATGTTTTTCAACTTCAAATGATTGTCAAAATTCTTATGAAAATGTATGTATTGGTTTAGTACAAACCATAACTAAGAATCATTTTTCTTGGGGTATGGGTAGTAGTTTGAGCAGAATATGGGAGACAGGGTACCAGGTAGAAGGATTCAGCTCAAGGACTAAGGATGGGAATCAGAACCAACAACAGTTTTAGGCTTTTTCCACCCAAGCCATCTCTTGATTTGGCTATTAAAAATAAATAAGAATTGGTTTCAATTTCAGCTTTTCCTCCATTCACTTCCAAAGAAAATTGGTTACCAGTTTTTTTCTTCCACTGTATTCACTTTCTATTTCATATTTCTTTTCTGCTTATTTAATTCTCTGAGGTCAATCTTCTATCTTAAATTTCACTGTGTCTTATCATCTTCTTCTTTCTGAATCTGTGCACTTCCATCATTTTCCAAGGATGGTTAAATTGACAAATACATATTTTTGCAGGAAGGAAGGAAAACAAACTTGACTTGCATGTTTGGAAGTTTGGCTTCACAGACTTACAAGCTCCAGTGACTTAATTATGAAAGATTATTTTGATTTTTGGCATCATCAAAGAGATTATTCGTGTCTAGGTTTTAAAGGTGATAACTACAAGATGGAGGACTATTAGGAAAGAGATTTTTTTCCTGGCATAAGCAAAAGAACTTCTTTGGCAGGAAGTAGGCTGGGACTATCACAGGATTACTCCTTTTGTAATTTTGCAAATCAGTAGAACTGGTCAGCCTTTGGAAAGGGCAGATAACAAAGAGACTGCAAACCATACCTGAGAAAAATTGGCATGAAAAATGAACTCAAATTCTAAAAAACCCACATCTCAGTTTTTTTCTTTCTAAATGATTTTATTTGCTAATTTAAGAAGGCAATTAAAGCAATATAATGTACAATCTTTTCAGATTTATGTGTGTTTTTTCTATCACCACAGCATCACAGTTCTTAGGTTTAGGTCTCTGTTAGGGGCTAAATTGTGTTCCTCCTGAATTCATTAGTTAAAGCCACCTTGTAGGGAATTCAAAACTTGAATCTTAATACCTAATAATTATTTTGATCTTGGTAGAAAGCTATAACCAGTATGCTTAATACCAATATTTGTCTGATAAGGATTTTATGGCTTATTTAGACCTGTTTTTTCCTTTAATCTTTGGTTGTACAAGTAATTTTAAAAGAATAAGAAGTAATGAGCTTCTGCCACCAAAGCCACCTTATTCTTCACTGCTATATCTAATGGGTAGCCAGAAGAATGACAGAGAGACTCTGCGGATTTCTTCTGATACATGGATGGCTCAGTCTAACAATATGGTAGATAGACATGAAGTATAAAACTTCATAATCCTTATTAAACCAGATCAGTCCAGGGCCTTGACTAGCAACGCAAGTCAATAAAAGGAAATTTGAATCTTACATTTACAATGAAGCATTAATAAATCAAGTTTTCCTCAAGCCAAATCAAAATAGATCTGATCCAATAAATATATGCCTTTATTACCTGGTTTGATTATATTATTACGTCTGTAGAGGGAGTTTTCTGGGAGTTTACCAACCAAATCCAAAACAAGTAACAAACAAGCAAACCCAATCTTTAGAGTTTTTCCTCTGTGGAAGAAAATTATCAAATATTGAAAAAAAATCTGGCTACTGATGAAAATCTTTCTAGAAAAGTCCTGTCATTTTCTTTGTGGAACCAAAGTTATTCATAATTAAAGATTATGACTTGTTGCTAATAAAGGATGCCAGAAATGACCTGAGTCACTGCTAAAATTAATGATTAATTTTGATTAAAAGAAAAAGCTAATAAATTGCATTCATGTCTCTTCATTTAAATCCTGACATGAGGCTTTTAGACCTTATTGCTTTAATCTGAAAATATGTTTTTAGGCTTTTCTTGTTAGTTCATGATGTTTTGGGGAGGAGAACTCCCAGGATGAATTGGGATAAAGTTCCTTGTTTTATTTATTTATCTATTTATTTTTGGATGTATCTTGAACAATAGAGAAGGCAGCAGGAGGCAGGGAGGCTGGGCCTCATTGATCTCCCCCCTGCAATAATTAATCCCATCCCAATGACTGAATTTCCTATCCTGACCATTGCATTCTAATCTGTACATTTGGTTGGGTATAGACTTGTTTTTATTGCAACCTGAGATAATTTCAGGGGGTAATTTTACAGAAATTGCACAAATAAAATTCTTCCTGAGTGCTCAGTGCAATGAGCCAACACTTCTTGTGTTCTTTCCCTGCCTGGTACCTTTATTTTTTTAAAATTTATTATTTTTTATTATCATATTATTGTTGTGCAGTGAGTACACTGTGACATTTATCAAAGTTCTTACAATACATCATAGTTGAATTCACTCCCTCCATCATTCTTTTTGTGGTGCTTGGGACCTTGTATGTGCTAGCCACGTGTGTCTGGTTCTTTTAGATCCCTTGAACACAGACTTGGTTTGTTTGGTCCTGGCTCCTCCTATAGGCTGTGTTCCCAGCTCCAGTCCTGTCACTTCCTCTGAGATGACAGGCATGTAGCTTTCTTTGTTCTCTCAATTTCTGGTTCTACAACTTGTTCCTATACTATCCATCATTCTCGTTTTCAAACAAACACTGACGTTTTTATTTTGCATTCTGAGCATCAACCATTCACTTATTCCAAGTTCTGAGTCAGAACGATTCTATTTTCAAGTTAAAATAGACACAAAAGGAAATGCTTAGCTACTTCCATAGACATTGGCAATACTTACTGTGGGTTAGAGGTCTAGCTCAGTGGTAGCCTGTGCTTAGCATGCATGAGCCTCTGGGTTCAATCCCCAGCACCAAAAATAAACAAAATTGAAGTTCTTCAATATATTTCAAGGTTTGAAGGGATTTTTTCACTCTCACTGATGAGCTCATTTGGCCACCCTCCTCTCACCAAAAGAACCTATCCTGAATCCCATTAGCTACTCTTACCAGTTGCAAAATAGTGTTAATATTGAAAATGGTTTCTTTTATAACACTGTTGCAGAGATGCTCTCCTGTTAACAGAAGAATTCCAGAGCTATAGGGTCTCAAAAGCAAATGAGTTACTGTTTAATTTTAAGTGAATTACCATATTAACAGCATCTTGTCTGCTCCAAATCAGGACAGTGTTGGCAGAAAAGTCTTGACAACTAGAATTAGTTGTAGACTAGAGAAGTGAAGATAGGTTGAGACTGTGGCACAGCTGGGTATGGTAGTACAAGTCTGTACTACCCCTAGCACCTGGGAGGCTAAGGCAAGAAGATTCTGAATTCCAGGCCAACAATATAATGAGTTTGAGATAAGCCTGGACTACACAGTGAGGAGGAAAGGAGAGAGAGAAAGGGGGAGGAAAGATGGAGGGAGAGAGAGAGAGAGAAGGCAAATGGAATTCCCATACCCCAAATGACAGCCTCAGTATACAAACTTCCAAGTCTGCTGAGATTTAGTAAGAACCCAGAAGAGACAGACTGAATGAGATCAACGAAGGTCAGGTAAGATCCATCAAGTGTTTTTGGAAACAGAAGTTGAAGACCTTTCTGGGTCAAAGTTCTTGGTTGATAGTAACTTCATGTGAATGACTTGCCAAGACCCTGACTTACTGTGAATAGTGCCAGAGGAAGTGGGGGCCATAACACAGTCCCAGTCACTCAGCTTGGTAAATGCTGAATCCCCTTTCCCTCGTTTTCCCTATTGACAATTTAGGCAAAGTGTCAGGTTCTCCCACTGCTGTTAAGGTTTTGCAGAACTCTCTGCACTCTGCACATGGGTGTCCACCCTGTTGGCAGCCTGACTTTCTCAAGCACTGCAGGTGAGTGGATCTAGTGTGTTTTCTTGTACAGGGTAGTAACCAAGCATGAAAGTCTAGAAGGGAAAAAAAATAACACCTTTAGGAAGGAAGAGTTAAAAAAGAGCTCCAAGGAAGGAAAGAAAGGAAGTACTGACAGAAATAGGGTACTACTTCATTAAACAGAGTATCATCCATCACCACTTTTCTGGCTCTGTGCCAATCATCCCTCTGCTCGAGCTTCACATTCAGTTCTTGCCCTTTACCTCTCTGCTCTGCACTCAGGGCTGGATGCAAACTACATTTCCCAGTCTACTTAATAAACTTGAATTAGGGTGAGTCAGGGGAGGCTTGGCAGGAAACAAGGATAGGAGCAAGGGAGGCATCAGGGTGTTTTTCATGCTGTCTGCTTCAAGTGGCTTCCTTTATTTGTAGCTCCAGACAAGGGTCTCTGTGGACTCAGAACCTGGTGTGGCTTTGAGTTGTGGTAATGTACCTTTTCCATGAGTGTCCACACTTCAGGCTAGGGTTGCCAGCTCTCTCTACCATCTCTGTAAGCAATCCTCTATATAAAATTCCTTCTTTTGAACATGTGACATGGGTTTCATTTTCCCTATTAACTTACTAGAGAACATATTCTTTCTATACAGGAGATCATTTCTGTGGTTGACCTAATTCAATATGTAATTATTTGTGTTTAACATTGCACCAAACATTTGGCAAGAACAGTAGTATATTCTTGGTTCTTGAAAAAAAATCTTATTTTCTATCTTTTTGAGAAGCTCGTTTATAACATAGAAAAGGTATTAGTAATAATTACATTAAATGGTAGCATAAACCCCATTGGAAAAAATAGATCTTATTGAAGACCACCTGGCTACACATTTTGTAGTACACATGATATTTTGTTTCTTTAAGGAAAACAAATTAATTTGCATGAATCCTAAATTATAGGTGGTAGGTGCTAGGTAAAACACCAGAGTAGATCCAGCCTTTTAACAAGATCTAAGCTCTGAAGGCATAGTAAGAAGTAAATTCCATATTACTCATAGATTATTTTTATAGCACCAATGAAACATTTCCTTGCTCAAGGCTCTTTGCCTGTTACATTTATCACTTAAAGAATAAAAGTTAGAGCACTCCCAAGAACCTTACAGGAATAGTTAATTCTGACAGAACTCCAACAAAACAAAACCCAAACCAAAAAGGACAGAAGCCCTTATTTCATAGTTTGTGGAGAGTCATATCACCATTTTGTTGAATCCAAGTTAAGGGGGATGGGTTAACACACATATAAAGTACTTTCTCTCAAAATGATGTTCTCTCTCCTGCCTAGTTAACCCCTCTCATGCTTCAAGCTCAGATCAGTTGGCACCTTCTCTGTAGAGTCAAATTCCCTCTCAGAAGCAGGCCTGCCCTCAGGAGCACATATCACAATAAGTCTACACTTGTTTGTTGAATTGTTAGATTAGCATCTCTCCCACTACACAGCAAGACTTGTGAGCGCAAGGACTGTTTCAAATATTGCCTATGACTATTTTCCTATGAATAGCACAAAATAAATATACTATGCAAACCAACTGAATGTGTTTGTGTGTCTATGCACACATATGTGAATGAATGATGAGAGGCACAACATTTCTCAGGCCTAGAAGTGGGGACTGCACCGGAACCAGGTGACTTTTGTTAGGAGCACTCTATGGGTCTTCTGATCTCTGCTTCCATTTGCCCTGGCCTGAAACAAATTCACAGCCAAGATTATCTTCTTAGTAGCCCTCAAAAAGGGACTGCGTTTTCACTGTTTCCTAATTGTAGTGTTACACTAGTACTGAAAAGGGATGTTGACAGGTCAACAACTGGAAAGAAAAGCATAGATACCAATGTGAATGAAGTATATGGGCTGACAGTTATCCACGCTCAAGAGATGAAAAGATTGGACAGGAATCCTAACCCAGGAGACAAGGTGCAAATGTGTCCCTTATCCAGCAGCACATGAAGGTAAATGATTACTCAGGTAAGACGTTACCTTAATTGCCTTTCATATGTAAAAACCAAGTGTTTTGGAGTCAGCAGACCCCAGACAGCAATAGAAGAAAGCACATTCAATTCCTACATGTGTGCCCCATGCTGGAAGACTAACGAAACTTAACTAGAGATGATTCAAGCACTAATATGCTAGTCAGAACAAAATGAGAAAATTAAAATGTGAGCAGCAGTGGTTTTGTAGTAGTTCTGCATTTTCAGACTAAAAAGCAGCACTTTATATGTATATACAAACACTGTTATGGACAGGACAACAATGCTCTGATCAGTGACAGACATTATGTACAAGGGTATTTTGGTAAGGTTTCATCATTTAGTGATACACAGACATCTTTGCTTGTTTAAATACACTTTGTGATATCTGCTCAATGATGAAATTTCCTATGATGTATTTCCTAGAACTTGTTCCTATCATGAAGTAACACCTGACTCTACATACATAAAAAAATACTGCTGAAGAAGAAATCATTGAATACACTCAAGTTAGTATCTTCTAATTCTTAAATGGTTGATGTGACAGTTTAGCATACAATTTGTTTTTTGATGTATAACTTACTTAGAAAACTTTTGGAGAATAGTGTTTTGAAATTGCTCTACGGGCTCTTCATTTTTGTTTTCTTTTCTTTATTGTTTAATTATTTGGTTCAACTCTCTAATTGGTTTTAATTTCTAATGTAGACACTAAAATCTTGCAGTTCCAAAAGGCTCTAGTTTATAGAGAAGAAAAGACCTAGTAACTGACTTTTACTTTTCTTGAAGATTTGGATTATTAGAATTATTGAGAGATTATATGTGACATGCAAGAGGGAGAAAAATGCAATGAAATTGCCATAACAGAGGGGTGGTTACCAGTGTCATATTGTGTTCTTGTTAGTGATTAGTCAGCTTGTAAGATGGATTCTAAAGCCATGTGTAGGAGCACTTGACTGAAGGCAATTAATATGACTCAGATCACACTTTTTTGAAAAGAAAAAAAATTTCCTGTTTTGAATGCCAGGGAAATATGTCAAGAAAACTTGCTTCAATCTCCTTAGCTCATTACTCCGATGCTTCGTGTAATGATGCCTGCCACGGCCACCATGAACCGCATTCTGCTCATGGAGTGGGTTTTCCCATAGATCGTAAAAACTACTTTCACTTCTCAGCGCTGACCACTCCCCTTTGTGATTCACAGTCACCAGGTGCCTGAATGGAGATCACAGGGTAGGTTCTGAAGAGGAGGCTTTTCCATTTGAGCGAACTGGTTGACCACAGCCACAAACCTGCAGCCTCAGCCCCATTAGCTTTCTGTTCCAACTGACTAAGCTGACAGGTGACACAAAAGAGCATGCCGAAGATAGAAGCAAAACCATTGCAAATATTCACAGAGAATGAGATGAATTAAATATTGATCATGTAACTGAATATATACTCCTTTGTTAAGCTTCAGTGAGATTGTTTTACATAAAGAAAGATGGCTGTCTGGTGAAATAAGCATATGAATGATGCTCAAGGGGGCTGAACACTTTTTCTTTACTGAGACAGAATCAGAAGCAATGGAATGAAATTGCAGGAAGAGAGTTTACAACAAGCAAACAAGTACTTGGAATCTTCTTAAAACCATTCAGGTCACATTGCTGCACATTGACCTGTTGAGTTCAGGGTCACTTACCCATGAACTGTGCAAGGATTCATGCACACAAATTCTTGAGTTTCTAGGGTTAGGCTGGATGTGCTGCCCTTGAAAGCCAGGTCTTCTCCTAGTCCATTAGTTGTATGCCAAATATACAACACAGGAGGCAAAGTCTTTCTTTCTTTCTTTTTTTTCAATCATATTATTGTTGTACTGGGGGCACATTGTGACATTTATAACAGTTCTTACAATATATCATAGTTTTCACCCCTTCCATCATTCTCCCTAATGCTCCCCCTCTCCCCACCCCTGGAATAGTTCCAACAGGTCTCATTTTTCCATTTTCATACACGAGTACATAATATTTTCACTACATTCACCCTCCTATACCCTTTTCTTATATCTTCCCCCTCCCATTGGTAACAACTCTCAGATAGCACCTGTTTTACCTTCCTGTTCTCTGTTTTTGAAAAAAAGGCATTTTTGTTTGTTTAATATAGGTATAGAGGGAGTTTCATTATGGTATTTCCATGCATATATGTATTATAACCTGAATTGCTTCATCTCCTTTATTTTTCTCCTTTCTACCTTAGACCTCTTCTTATGGCGATTTCAACAGATTTAAAAATTTTGTAAAAATTAACTGTCTTAAGAAATTGCTTTATCTCAAATTTTTTTTTTTTTTTTTTTTTTTTAGTAAACTATCCTCTATGTTTCCTTAACTCTTTAAATGGTATGTCCCAGTGTTCTACTCTGAATTTCCCATGTGGAAAGATCTTAACCATTGAAATATTGATGCTTAAATAATGATGGTAAGGTACCTGATATTTCAACACACACTAAGCTTTTATGACACTTCTAAACTAGGATCTAGTGAGATGGGGAAAAATGCTGGGAGATTCCTTGGCTTACATAAAAGTTATTCTAATACTTTAGCATTTGAATTTTTTATCTCCAGCATTGTCAGATTGTATTGAGGAAGGGAAACTTTTCAACATTACAAGAAGATATATTACAAGAAGATATTTCTTTTTTTGCTCTTACTATTAGGAAAATGTTGATATTTATTTTGATTTTCTCAATATATAAAAGATAAGGCAATTGTTTATCATTCACCTATAAAATAAGTTTTTATTTTATGGAAGGAAATGGTCAAATGTGGAAAAGATAAAGACTTCCAGAATCAAAAGATCAAATATCTCTTAAAACTATCTTCCTAAAAAGATATTATCTTTTAAAAATTTCTTCTTTGATGATAAATTAGAACTGTGATCATATGATGCCTCTCAAGGGACAGAAATAAGAGGCCCTGTGGGGACTTGAGAAGTCTCTGATATCAAACTGACAAAATAGGATTTTTGATGTTAAGTGGTATGAACAGATTGTATTTTAATTGACACATCTAAAGATGAGTAATAGGATGAGCGAAGGATCAAACACTGAATGCACTTCAATGAAAGTTAAACGATATTTTTACTAATAAGTAAAATAATAAAACTATTTCACACCAGAAAGTTTGAGTCACACTTCATGGTTTTTTAAAGCCAAAAGTTGTTTGACTAGTCTCTCTAGCATCATGAAATTGTATTGAAATCAATGGGGAGTCTCAGCATTACCTATAAGAAATATGTGAAGGAACTCTTGGAGATAATGATAAATACAAGAAAAGAAATCTCTCAAAGGGTCCATAGTCACTAAGGGGTGAGTTATTTCTGCCCAAGCTGGAGTCACAGTGGGCTACATTTACCTCCTGCTTGAAACAACCAAAGACACCAGGCAAATATACATAAAATAGCTTCTTCCAAAGCACTGAACATACCAGTAACAAAAGACAGGGATTCTGGGGAGAAGAGAAATGAGCAAGGTGAGCCTGGCAATTGTCCTTGCTTATACCTAGGGTTTTAAGCATGGGATGCAAGGAAGAGAAATCCATGCAGAAGGATTCTGAGTTTAGGACACATAGATGAGAAAGTGCACAGTGATAACGGAAGCTAGTATACTCAGGACAGAATGCCCAAGACAGGAGGACTCCCAGAGATCCACAGAGTGGCTTGCCAGCAATGCACATGAAGAAACTTCCCAAGGCTGACCATCAGGGAAGATTATAGTTCTGTGCCCAGAGCACCTACGGGGCTGAGATACGGTCTCTTCATACCAGGCTAACTTGAAGAACTCAGAATTCAGGGGACATTGG